>NW_026279528.1:0-9602 GCF_023373465.1 Oncorhynchus keta
TGCTGGTTTTAAGCATTAAACTTTCAAATAGCTCTTCGTTGACTGTTGCTGTGTGCTATCGACCTCCATCAGCACCGGCCTGTCTGCCCTAATCTCTCTCCTGGCCCCATACACTAAGTCTGAATTTGTCCTGCTCGGTGACCTCAACTGGGACAGGCTTAAACTACCTGACCAAGTCCTAAAGCAATGGGACTCCCTAAATCTTTCTCAGATTATTAGCAATCCCACAAGGTATGACTCCAAACATACAGAAAAGGCTACTCCTCGACATTATCCTCACAAATAATCCTAATAGGTATCAGTCTGGTGTTTCCTGTAATGACCTTAGTGATCACTGTTTTACAGCCTGTGTTCGTAATGGCTGCTCAGTGACACGACCTGTCCTGATTTGTCATTGACTGTCACGTTCTGACCTTTTATTTCCTTTGTTTTGTCATTATTTAGTATGGTCAGGGCGTGAGTTGGGGTGGGCAGTCTATGTTTGTTTTTCTATGATTTGGGGATTTCTATGTTTCGGCCTAGTATGGTTCTCAATCAGAGTCAGGTGTCATTAGTTGTCTCTGATTGAGAATCATACTTTGGTAGCCTGGGTTTCACTGTGTGTTTGTGGGTGTTTGTTTCCGTGTCTGTGTTTTTCACCACACGGTACTGTTTTGGGTTTCGGTCATTCCATGTTTATTGTTTTTGTATTCATTTGTTCATGTGTACTATTTCTTCTTAAAAGAACCATGGACACTTATCACGCCACATATTGGTCCTCCGATCCTTTTCGCCTCTCCTCTTCGGAAGAAGAGGAGGAAATCCCTTACATTGGCGCTTGCTAAAAAGCTTTAATGAGCAAGCCTTCCTTCATGGCCTGGCCTCTGTAAATTGGTATAGAATCAGCTTGATTCCTTTTTTATATTTTCAGTGATATTGTTAACAAACATGCCTCTATAAGGAAAATGAGAATTAAAAACAGGTTCAGCCCCTGGTTCGACTGTGATCTTGCAGAGTTACTCCAACTCAATTGCATTTGGCGAAAGGCTCGGCACGCGCATACTCATGCTGACTGGCTCCCGTTTAGGCAAATGAGAAATAAGTGCACTCAGGCTATCCGGAAGGCCAAAGTTAGTTTCTTTAAGGAGCAGTTCTCTCTCTGTGGGTCTAACCCCAAGAAGTTCTGGAAAAAGCTTAAAGACCTAGAGAATAAACCCTCCTCCTCACAGCTGCACATGCCCCTTAAAGTTGATAATGTGGCTGTTACTGACAAGATGCACATAGTGGCTTCCTGAGTGGCACAGTGGTCTAAGACCCTGCATTGCAGTGCTAGCTGGGCCACTAGATATTCTGGGTTCAAGTCCAGGCTCTGTTGCAGCCGGCCGTGACCGGGAGACCCATGGGGTGGCACACAATTGGCCCAGCATCATTTGGGTTAGGGGAGGGTTTGGCCAGCAGGGATGTGCACTAGTGACTCCTGTGGCGGGCCGGGCGCCCGGTGTACCGTGTTTTCTCTGACACATTTTTGCAGCTTCCGGGTTAAGGCCGTACGGGAGTTGCAGCGATGAGACAAGACTATAAATGGATACCACGAAATTGGGGAGAAAAAAGAGGTACAAAAAAAGAAGCACACTTCATTAAGTCAGAATTCCTATTTGATTCAGCCTTGCCCGTCCAACATTTCCTCATCTCCCACCTATTTAACTTCTTGCGTCGAGCCAACCCGGATCCGGGATCATGACTACAGCCTCAAGCCCATTACCATAACGCAACGTTAACTATTCATGAAAATCGCAAATGAAATGAAATCAATATGCTAGCTCTCATGCTTAGCCTTTTGTTAACAACACTGTCATCTCAGATTTTCAAAAATATGCTTCTCTACCATAGCAAAACTAGCATTTAGCGTTAGCATTTAGCATTAGCATTTAGCGTTAGCATCACCAGGCAACATTTTCACAAAAACCAAAAACATTCAATAAATAATTTACCTTTGAAGAACTTCGGATGTTTTCAATGAGGAGACTCTCAGTTAGATAGCAAATGTTCAGTATTCCTGAAAGATTATTTGTGCAGGAGAAATCGGTCCGTTTTCTGCGTCATGTTTGGCTACCAAAAAAAAACGAAAATTCAGTTATAAAAAAAGCAGAACTTTTTTCCTAACTCCATAATATCGACTGAAACATGGCAAATATTGTTTAGAAGAATCAATCCTCAAAGGTGTTTTTACATATCTCTTCAATGATGTATCGTTCCTGGAAGTGTGCTTCTCTTCTGTATCGCATGGTAAAATGAGTGCTACTGAGTGCGCACCAATTTAGACAAAGGACACCATGCGGACACCTGGCAAATGTAGTCTCTTATGGCCAATCTTCCAATGATATGCCTACAAATACGTCACAATGCTACAGACATCTTGGACGAACGGCAGAGAGCATAAGCTCGTTCACAGCACATTCACAGCCATATAAGGAGACGATAGTAAAACAGAGCTTCAAAAATTCAGCTCATTTCCTGTTTGATGTTTCATCTTGGTTTCGCCTGTAGCATCAGTTCTGGGGTACACACAGATAATATCTTTGCAGTTTTGAAAACGTCAGTGTTTTCTTTCCAAAGCTGCCAATTATATGCATAGTCGAGCATCTTTTCATGCCAAATTTTTGCGTTTAAATATTGCGGGCACGTTTTTTATCCAATAATGACATAGCGCCCCCATAGGTTGAAGAGGTGAAGGTTGCTACCCCTATAATCCCCAAGCCTATCTCTGACCTTTTTAACCTCTCTCCTCTCTGGGGAGGTTCCCATTGCTTGGAAGGCAACCACGGTTCGTCTTTTATTTAAAGGGTGTCACATTCTGACCTTAGTTCCTTTGTTTTGTCTTTTGTTTTATTTTTTTTATTTCACCTTTATTTAACCAGGTAGGCAAGTTGAGAACAAGTTCTCATGTACAATAGCGACCTGGCCAAGATAAAGCAAAGCAGTTCGACACATACAACGAGACAGAGTTACACATGGAGTAAAACAAACATACAGTCAATAATACAGTATAAACAAGTCTATATACGATGTGAGCAAATGAGGTGAGATAAGGGAGGTAAAGGCAAAAAAATGCCATGGTGGCAAAGTAAATACAATATAGCAAGTAAAACACTGGAATGGTAGATTTGCAATGGAAGAATGTGCAAAGTAGAAATAAAAATAATGGGGTGCAAAGGAGCAAAATAAATAAATTAATTAAATACAGTAGGGGAAAGAGGTAGTTGTTTGGGCTAAATTATAGGTGGGCTATGTACAGGTGCAGTAATCTGTGGCTGCTCTGACAGTTGGTGCTTAAAGCTAGTGAGGGATAAATGTTTCCAGTTTCAGAGATTTTTGTAGTTCGTTCCAGTCATTGGCAGCAGAGAACTGGAAGGGAGGGGCGACCAAAGAAATATGGTGGTTTTGGGGGTGACTAGAGATATACCTGCTGGAGAGTGTGCTACAGGTGGGAGATGCTATGGTGACCAGCGAGCTGAGATAAGGGGGGACTTTACCTAGCAGGGTTTTGTAGATGACATGGAGCCAGTGGGTTTGGCGACGAGTATGAAGCGAGGGCCAGCAAACAAGAGCGTACAGGTCGCAATGGTGGGTAGTATATGGGGCTTTGGTGACAAAACGGATTGCACTGTGATAGACTGCATCCAATTAGTTGAGTAGGGTATTGAAGGCTATTTTGTAAATGACATCGCCAAAGTCGAGGATTGGTAGGATGGTCAGTTTTACAAGGGTATGTTTGGCAGCATGAGTGAAGGATGCTTTGTTGCGATATCGGAAGCCAATTCTAGATTTAACTTTGGATTGGAGATGTTTGATATGGGTCTGGAAGGAGAGTTTACAGTCTAACCAGACACCTAAGTATTTGTAGTTGTCCACGTATTCTAAGTCAGAGCCGTCCAGAGTAGTAATGTTGGACAGGCGGGCAGGTGCATGTAGCGATCGGTTGAAGAGCATGCATTTAGTTTTACTTGTATTTAAGAGTAATTGGAGGCCACGGAAGTTGAGTTGTATGGCATTGAAGCTTGCCAGGAGTGTTGTTAACACAGTGTCCAAAGAAGGGCCAGAAGTATACAGAATGGTGTCATCTGCGTAGAGGTGGATCAGAGACTCACCAGCAGCAAGAGCAACCTCATTGATGTATACAGAGAAGAGAGTCGGTCCAAGAATTGAATCCTGTGGCACCCCCATAGAGACTGCCAGAGGTCAGGACAGCAGACCCTCCGATTTGACACACTGAACTCTATCAGGGAAGTAGTTGGTGAACCAGGTGAGGCAATCATTTGAGAAACCAAGGTTGTCGAGTCTGCCGATGAGGATGTGGTGATTGACAGAGTCGAAAGCCTTGGCCAGATCAATGAATATGGCTGCACAGTAATGTTTCTTATCGATGGCGGTTAAGATATCGTTTAGGACCTTGAGCGTGGCTGAGGTGCACCCATGACCAGCTCTGAAACCAGATTGCATAGCAGAGAAGGTATGGTGAGATTCGAAATGGTCGGTAATCTGTTTGTTGACTTGGCTTTCGAAGACCTTAGAAAGGCATGGTAGGATAGATATAGGTCTGTAGCAGTTTGGGTCAAGAGTGTGTCCCCCTTTGAAGAGGGGGATGACCGCAGATGCTTTCCAGACTTTTCCCACTAGTGTTTCGTGGGTGATTGTTTTCTGTGTCTGTGTGTTCCACACGGACTTGTTTCGGTTTTCGTTTCTGTCTTTCTATTTGTTATTTTGTATTTTCGTGTTCAGTGATTTTGTTCATTAAAACATGACGAACATGTACCACGCTGCATATTGGTCCGATCTCTCATACTCCTCGTCAGAGGAGGACGAATCCCGTTACAAAGGGGGAGATCAAGATGATCTTAACTGTTATAGGACAATTTCTATTTTGCCATACTTATCAAAAGTGTTGGAAAGATTTGTCAATAATCAACTAACTGGCTTACTTGATGTCTATAATATTCTCTCTGGTATGCAATCTGGTTTCCGCTCAGGTTATGGATGTGTCACTGCAACCTTAAAGGTCCTCAATGATGTCACCATTGCCCTTGATTCTAAGCAATGTTGTGCTGCTATTTTGATTGACTTGGCCAAAGCTTTTGATATGGTAGACCATTCTATTCTTGTGGGCCGGCTAAGGAATATTGGTGTCTCTGAGGGGTCTTTGGCCTGGTTTGCTCACTACTCCTCTCCATGAGTGCAGTGTATAATGTCAGAACATCTGCCATCTCAGCCACTGCATGTCACCAAGGGAGTACCCCAAGGCTCGAACCTAGGCCCCACGCTCCTCTCAATTTACATCAACAACATAGCTCAGGCAGTAGGAAGCTCTCTCATCCATTTATATGCAGATGATACAGTCTTATACTTAGCCGGTCCCTCCCCGGATTTTGTGGTAAACGCTCTACAACAAAGCTTTCTTAGTGTCCAACAAGCTTTCTCTGCCCTTAACCTTGCTCTGAACACCTCCAAAATAAAGGTCATGTGGTTTGGAACGAAGAATGTCCCTCTCCCCACAGGTGGGATTACTACCTCTGAGGGTTTAGAGCTTGAGGAGGGCTTTTGCATTTTGATAGGCCATCATTGTAAATAATAATTTGTTCTTAACTGACTTGCCTAGTTCAATAAAGGTTAAATAAGTAAATAAATTAAAAATCATGGTGGTGCAGTGGACTAATTCCATGGACAGAGAACTGAATATTATAGGCTCAAATCTCACTGATGCTGTGACACAATTACAAAAATATGTGTATGTATGCCTAAGGAAATTCATTTCCATGTGTTCTATCTGCACTTATAGTTAACCCCACATAAGCTAGCAGTGTTAAAAGTCATATTGAATAATTCAGTGAAGGTTTTAAGGAAGTTTTTCAAAAACCTCCCATTCTTTCCTTTCTCAGTGTTAATAAAACTCTCGGATAACTTTCAAAGAACCAGAATAAAACGTTCCCAGAACGTCCCTGCAACCTAAAAATAAAGTTCCCAGAACAGGCATTCTGTTTTCAGGAATGTTTTTAAAAGTTTTACCGGTCCGTAAACATATGGCTTAATTCACACAAACCATGTGAAACCAAGAACATTATGTTCTCACAACTTTCAAGGAAACAAATGTGCTAGCTTGGCCACCTCTTCATTGCTGGAGGACAGTGTGTTCTGATTTCTATTGGCAGACGTTGGAGAAGACTTTGAAGTGTGCAGACAATGTCGGCCATCAGGTAGAATGTTGTACTTTGGTGATGGATATATGGTGTCGGTACCTTTTGCGCAAACATTCCTCTTGAAGAAGGTAAGTCACTCAGGTGTTCAAGCTCCTCTCAATGCAATTCACTGTACTGTAGGATATAGTGTCACATTTATTAGATTAATAATCGTTACCTTTTAAATTGTTCTTGTTAAATTGCCGTATCCTAATGCTAATTAAAGACAACTTCCGGGTTGGAGCGAGCGGTCGCATTCGCACTTCGGTCCGCAGGTAGTATTACTTTTCATTACATTTCATTATAGTACAACGGTTTGATTTGTCTAATCTTAGCAATTTCTTCTTAGCTAGCTACATAGCCGTCTTTGTATCAAAGATAATTGCGTAATTATCGTATTTCGTCGTCCTAACGTAGTCTACTGCAGCTAGCCACATAGCTAACGTCCACCGTAGAGGAACTATTACACTCACAACGACTTGATTAGTGTAGTGCTAGCTAGCTACATAGTTGTCTTTGCTGTCTTCGTATCCAAGATAATTGTGTAGTTTAGAGTGTGTAGTCTTAGAGTGATTATCTTAATTTACCGAGGTTAGCTAGCCAGCTATTTGTCGTCCTTAACGTAGGAGACACTGCTAGCTAGCTAACAGCTAGCCAACAACAACCTCGGTCGCATTCCGCTTCGCTCCACAGGTAGTATCACATTTTCATTTCATTACAGCACAACGGTTTGATTTGCTTGATCGTAGCTAGCTACATAGCTAGCTACATAGCAGTCCTTGTATCAAAGATAATTGTGTAGTCTAGAGCGATTTTCTAGGTTAGCTAGCCAGCTATTGTCGTTCTTTCAACGCAACGTAACGTAATCAACACTGCTAGCTAGCCAGCTAGCCCCGAATAGTAGCACTGTAGAAACTATTACACTCAACGGAACGACTTGATTAGTGTAGTGTCAACAACGCAGCCACTGCCAGCTAGCCTACTTCAGCAGTACTGTATCATTTTAATCATTTTAGTCAATAAGATTCTTGCTACGTAAGCTTAACTTTCTGAACATTCGAGACGTGTAGTCCACTTGTCATTCCAATCTCCTTGCATTAGCGTAGCCTCTTCTGTAGCCTGTCAACTATGTGTCTGTCTATCCCTGTTCTCTCCTCTCTGCACAGACCATACAAACGCTCCACACCGCGTGGCCGCGGCCACCCTAATCTGGTGGTCCCAGCGCGCACGACCCACGTGGAGTTCCAGGTCTCCGGTAGCCTCTGGAACTGCCGATCTGCGGCCAACAAGGCAGAGTTCATCTCAGCCTATGCCTCCCTCCAGTCCTCGACTTCTTGGCACTGACGGAAACATGGATCACCACAGATAACACTGCTACTCCTACTGCTCTCTCCTCGTCCGCCCACGTGTTCTCGCACACCCCGAGAGCTTCTGGTCAGCGGGGTGGTGGCACCGGGATCCTCATCTCTCCCAAGTTGTCATTCTCTTTCTCCCCTTACCCATCTGTCTATCGCCTCCTTTGAATTCCATGCTGTCACAGTTACCAGCCCTTTCAAGCTTAACATCCTTATCATTTATCGCCCTCCAGGTTCCCTCGGAGAGTTCATCAATGAGCTTGATGCCTTGATAAGCTCCTTTCCTGAGGACGGCTCACCTCTCACAGTTCTGGGCGACTTTAACCTCCCCACGTCTACCTTTGACTCATTCCTCTCTGCCTCCTTCTTTCCACTCCTCTCCTCTTTTGACCTCACCCTCTCACCTTCCCCCTACTCACAAGGCAGGCAATACGCTCGACCTCATCTTTACTAGATGATGTTCTTCCACTAACCCCATTGCAACTCCCTCCAAGTCTCCGACCACTACCTTGTATCCTTTTCCCTCTCGCTCTCATCCAACACTTCCCACACTGCCCCTACTCGGATGGTATCGCGCCGTCCCAACCTTCGCTCTCTCTCTCCCCGCTACTCTCTCCTCTTCCATCCTATCATCTCTTCCCTCTGCTCAAACCTTCTCCAACCTATCTCCTGATTCTGCCTCCTCAACCCTCCTCTCCTCCCTTTCTGCATCCTTTGACTCTCTATGTCCCCTATCCTCCAGGCCGGCTCGGTCCTCCCCTCCCGCTCCGTGGCTCGACGACTCATTGCGAGCTCACAGAACAGGGCTCCGGGCAGCCGAGCGGAAATGGAGGAAAACTCGCCTCCCTGCGGACCTGGCATCCTTTCACTCCCTCCTCTCTACATTTTCCTCCTCTGTCTCTGCTGCTAAAGCCACTTTCTACCACTCTAAATTCCAAGCATCTGCCTCTAACCCTAGGAAGCTCTTTGCCACCTTCTCCTCCCTCCTGAATCCTCCTCCCCCCCCTCCTCCCTCTCTGCAGATGACTTCGTCAACCATTTTGAAAAGAAGGTCGACGACATCCGATCCTCGCTTGCTAAGTCAAACGACACCGCTGGTTCTGCTCACACTGCCCTACCCTGTGCTCTGACCTCTTTCTCCCTCTCTCTCCAGATGAAATCTCGCGTCTTGTGACGGCCGGCCGCCCAACAACCTGCCCGCTTGACCCTATCCCCTCCTCTCTTCTCCAGACCATTTCCGGAGACCTTCTCCCTTACCTCACCTCGCTCATCAACTCATCCCTGACCGCTGGCTACGTCCCTTCCGTCCTCAAGAGAGCGAGAGTTGCACCCTTCTGAAAAACCTACACTCGATCCCTCCGATGTCAACAACTACAGACCAGTATCCCTTCTTTCTTTTCTCTCCAAAACTCTTGAACGTGCCGTCCTTGGCCAGCTCTACCGCTATCTCTCTCAGAATGACCTTCTTGATCCAAATCAGTCAGGTTTCAAGACTAGTCATTCAACTGAGACTGCTCTTCTCTGCATCACGGAGGCGCTCCGCACCGCTAAAGCTAACTCTCTCTCCTCTGCTCTCATCCTTCTAGACCTATCGGCTGCCTTCGATACTGTGAACCATCAGATCCTCCTCTCCACCCTCTCCGAGTTGGGCATCTCCGGCGCGGCCCACGCTTGGATTGCGTCCTACCTGACAGGTCGCTCCTACCAGGTGGCGTGGCGAGAATCTGTCTCCTCACCACGCGCTCTCACCACTGGTGTCCCCCAGGGCTCTGTTCTAGGCCCTCTCCTATTCTCGCTATACACCAAGTCACTTGGCTCTGTCATAACCTCACATGGTCTCTCCTATCATTGCTATGCAGACGACACACAATTAATCTTCTCCTTTCCCTTCTGATGACCAGGTGGCGAACCGCATCTCTGCATGTCTGGCAGACATATCAGTGTGGATGACGGATCACCACCTCAAGCTGAACCTCGGCAAGACGGAGCTGCTCTTCCTCCCGGGGAAGGACTGCCCGTTCCATGATCTCGCCATCAC
>NW_026279529.1:0-4068 GCF_023373465.1 Oncorhynchus keta
AATCAAATCCAAATCAAATCAAATTTTATTTGTCACATACACATGGTTAGCAGATGTTAAATGCGAGTGTAGCGAAATGCTTGTGCTTCTAGTTCCGACAATGCAGTGATAACCAACAAGTAATCTAACTAACAATTCCAAAACTACTGTCTTATACACAGTGTAAGGGGATAAGGAATATGTACATAAGGATATATGAATGAGTGATGGTACAGAGCAGCATACAGTAGATGGTATCGAGTACAGTATATACATATGAGATGAGTGTGTAGACAAAGTAAACAAAGTGGCATAGTTAAAGTGGCTAGTGATACATGTGTTACAAGGATGCAGTCGATGATGTAGAGTACAGTATATACATATGCATATGAGATGAATAATGTAGGGTAAGTAACATTATATAAGGTAGCATTGTTTAAAGTGGCTAGTGATATATTTACATAATTCCCATCAATTCCCATTATTAAAATGGCTGGAGTTGGGTCAGTGTCAATGACAGTGTGTTGGCAGCAGCCACTCACTGTTAGTGGTGGCTGTTTAACAGTCTGATGGCCTTGAGATAGAAGCTGTTTTTCAGTCTCTCGGTCCCAGCTTTGATGCACCTGTACTGACCTCGCCTTCTGGATGATAGCGGGGTGAACAGGCAGTGGTTCGGGTGGTTGATGTCCTGATGATCTTTATGGCCTTCCTGTAACAACGGGTGGTGTGGTGTCCTGGAGGGCAGGTAGTTTGCCCCCGGTGATGCGTTGTGCAGTCCTCACTACCCTCTGGAGAGCCTACGGTTGAGGGCGGAGCAGTTGCCGTACCAGGCGGTGATACAGCCCGCCAGGATGCTCTCGATTGTGCATCTGTAGAAGTTTGTGAATGCTTTTGGTGACAAGCCAAATTTCTTCAGCCTCCTGAGGTTGAATAGGCGCTGCTGCGCCACGACGCTGTCGGTGAGTGGACCAATTCAGTTTGTCTGTGATGTGTATGCCGAGGAACTTAAAACTAGCTACCCTCTCACTACTGTTCCATCGATGTGGATAGGGGGGTGTTCCCTCTGCTGTTTCCTGAAGTCCACAATCATCTCCTTAGTTTTGTTGACGTTGAGTGTGAGTTATTTTCCTGACACCACACTCCGAGGGCCCTCACCTCCTCCCTGTAGGCCGTCTCGTCGTTGTTGGTAATCAAGCCTACCACTGTTGTGGGTCACCAAACTTGATGATTGAGTTGGAGCGTGCGTGGCCACGCAGTCGCGGTGAACAGGGAGTACAGGAGAGGGCTCAGAACGCACCCTTGTGGGGCCCCGTGTTGAGGATCAGCGGGGAGGAGATGTTGTTGCCTACCCTCACCACCTGGGGGCGGCCCGTCAGGAAGTCCAGTACCCAGTTGCACAGGGCGGGTCGAGACCCAGGGTCTCGAGCTGATGACGAGCTTGGAGGGTACTATGGTGTTGAATGCCGAGCTGTAGTCGATGAACAGCATTCTCACATAAGTATTCCTCTTGTCCAGGTGGGTTAGGGCAGTGTGCAGTGTGGTTGAGATTGCATCGTCTGTGGACCTATTTGGGCGGTAAGCAAATTGGAGTGGGTCTAGGGTGTCAGGTAGGTGGAGGTGATATGGTCCTTGACTAGTCTCTCAAAGCACTTCATGATGACGGAAGTGAGTGCTACGGGGCGGTAGCGTTTAGCTCAGTTACCTTAGCTTTCTTGGGAACAGGAACAATGGTGGCCCTCTTGAAGCATGTGGGAACAGCAGACTGGTATAGGGATTGATTGAATATGTCCGCAAAACACACCGGCCAGCTGGTCTGCGCATGCTCTGAGGGCGCGGCTGGGGATGCCGTCTGGGCCTGCAGCCTTGCGAGGGTTAACACGTTTAAATGTCTTACTCACCTCGGCTGCAGTGAAGGAGGGCCGCATGTTTCCCGTTGCAGGCCGTGTCCAGTGGCACTGTATTGTCCTCAAAGCGGGCAAAAAAGTTATTTAGTCTGCCTGGGGAGCAAGACATCCTGGTCCCGTGACTGGGCTGGATTTAATCTTGTAGTCCGTGATTGACTGTAGACCCTGCCACATGCCTCTTGTGTCTGGAGCCGTTGAATTGAGATTCCACTTTGTCTCTGTACTGACGCTTAGCTTGTTTAATAGCCTTGCGGAGGGAATAGCTGCACTGTTTGTATTCAGTCATGTTGCCAGACACCTTGCCTGATTAAAAGCAGTGGTTCGCGCTTTTTCAGTTTCACTCGAATGCTGCCATCAATCCACGGTTTCTGGTTAGGGAATGTTTTTATCGTTGCTATGGGAACGACATCTTCGACGCACGTTCTAATGAACTCGCACACCGAATCAGCGTATTCGTCAATATTCCCATCTGGCCTTAATACAGAAACATGTCCCAGTCCACGTGATGGAAGCAGTCTTGGAGTGTAGAGTCAGCTTGGTCTGACCAGCGTTGGACAGACCTCAGCGTGGGAGCCTCTTGTTTTAATTTCTGCCTGTAGGCAGGGATCAGCAAAATGGAGTCGTGGTCAGCTTTTCCGAAAGGGGGCGGGGCAGGGCCTTATATGCGTCGCGGAAGTTAGAGTAACAATGATCCAAGGTTTTACCACCCCTGGTTGCGCAATCGATATGCTGATAAAATTTAGGGAGTCTTGTTTTCAGATTGGCTTTGTTAAAATCCCCAGCTACAATGAATGCAGCCTCCGGATAAATGTTTTCCAGTTTGCAAAGAGTTAAATAAAGTTGGTGGTGCTGGCTGGCTGGCGGATCTGGAAGAGTCTGGTTGACTGATGCGTGGTGCTGGCACTAGTGAAGCTGGATAGAGAACACGCACAGGAAGCCTGGTGCGGGGAGCTGCCACTGGAGGACTGGTGTGTGGAGGTGGCTCTGGATAGACCGGACCGTGCAGGCGCACTGGAGCTCTTGGGCTATGCACCCGCACTGGAAACACTGTGCGCTCCATAGCATAACACGGTGCCTGCCCGGTCTCTCTACACAACTGACTCATCATACAAAAAATGAATTTGCAAGACTATCCACCTCTCTAATTACCTGGCTCCATCTGCACCTTTGTTTAAAAAACTCAATATCATCTCCATTTACGACGTTAATGTATGCCAATTATCATCTACAAATATTAATTCCTCACAGACAGTTTACCTAAACTCTCAAATGGATTTTTCGGGGTAATTCTGAAATCTATGTATATAACACAAGACTGTGATAACCTTCACCCTCCCCTCTGCCGCACTTCACGTAAGTCAATTCACCATACTGTGGAATTCTTATCTTAACATTGCCAAAACATCATCAACCCTCAATGACTTCAAGTGAATACTATCCAATAATCCCCTCAATGTAGCCTAACTCTCTCTCTCTCTCTTTCTCTCTCTTTCGCTCTCTCTCTCTCTCTCAATCTCAATCTCTCTCTCTCTCACAATCTCAATCTCTCTCTCTCACACACACACACACTTTTTTCTTGTATACTAAGTATATAATTTAGAATTATAATTAATGTTCTTTGTTTAACTGATTGAGCAAACTTTTTGTACTTATATTTTGTGGTGTTTTCATATCAGCACTTTGGTCTTCCAACCTGCATCAGTGTTATATATTTCACTTATTTTCTTTGGTGCGAATAAATAAAACCTGTAAACCTAAACCACCCTGGAACAATGATGCAAAACCAATCACAATGTTGTCCGTCACGGCAACGTAGAAAACATAATTGATCACAGCTATCAATAGCATATTGTGTTACAAAGCTATGTGAATAAATTTCCAATAAGTAATATCAACAAATGTGGATTAATTTGTATGATCCTTTGCTGTCATCAATCCAGGCATCTACGCTGTATTCCATTATCTGTATTAATATGTTATTAATTCATTATTTCAATAGTTTATTTTGTGACATTAAACTCACATTTTTGTTTTAAAACCTAAAAAATACAAGATCTTATTTGGTATCTGGATGTGGATCTATTGATGACTAGGATTGAGAAACAACTAGCTTCTACTGGCTAATAAGAAGTTGTTTTAACAAGTTTGGTAACGAGCAGTCACATTAAAAACACTATCTTGGTCA
>NW_026279530.1:0-752 GCF_023373465.1 Oncorhynchus keta
AGGGGCAGTATTTTCACGTCCGGATGAAAAGCATGCCAAAATTCAACTGCCTACTACTCATCCCCAGAAGATAAGATGTGCTATTATCAGTAGATTTGGATAGAAACCACTCTGGAAGTTTCTTAAACTGTTTGAATCATGTCTGTGAGTATAACAGAACTTATTTAGCAGGCGAAACCCCGAGGAAGACCGTTCAGATGTTTTTGTTGTTGAGGTCACTGGCATTTCATTGGGACCTCAGATTTCGAAGGGAACTTCTTGCAGTTCCTATCGCTTCCACTGGGTGTCAACAGTCTTTGGAAATTGGTTGAGGTTTTTTCTTTGTGTAATGAATAAGTACGGCCATCTTGAAAGAGGGTAACTTGAAGTGTACTGTTAGATAGAGGCGCGTGACCAGAAAGCATGCTACAGTTTGTTTTCTTCCTGTATTGAACACAGATCATCCCTTCTTCAATTTTATTGATTATTTACATTAAAAAATACCTAAAGTTGTATTACAAAAGTAGTTTGAAATCCATCACAAACACTCCCTGCAGCGATGATGTACAGTGCTTTGCTGAAAGTATTCGGCCCCCTTGAACTTTGCGACCTTTTGCCACATTTCAGGCTTCAAACATAAAGATATAAAACTGTATTTTTTGTGAATAATCAACAACAAGTGGGACACAATCATGAAGTGGAACGACATTTATTGGATATTTCAAACTTTTTAACAAATCAAAAACTGAAAAATTGGGCGTGCTTTGTAAGTA
>NW_026279531.1:0-22772 GCF_023373465.1 Oncorhynchus keta
TTGAACAGAGCAATACTCAATCATGAGGCATCAAAACCAAAGGAACTGAATAATACTAAGAAATGCTATAGATGGAAGGAAAGTAGTGTGGAAAGCTACCAAAAAACAATTTCAATCCCATTCAGACAACTTCCTGGACAAAAGGTCTCAGTGTAATAGTGAAGGCGTAAACATGGCAGTAGAAAACCTAAACAGTATATTTGACCTCTCAGCTTCCCCATCCAATCAAAACATGTCAAACAGAAAAACAACAATGACAAATAGTTTGATGAAGAATGCAAAAACCTTAAAAAAAGAAATTGAGAAACCTATCCAACCAAAAACAGAGACCCAGAAAAGCTGAGCCTATGCCTTTTTATTTAAAAAAATATTTGACCTTTATTTGACCAGGTCGGCCAGTTGAAAACAAGTTCTCATTTACAACTGCGACCTGGCCAAGATACAGCAAAGCAGTCTGACACAAACAACACAGAGTTACACATGGAATAAACAGACGTACAGTCAATAACACAATAGAAAAATCTATGTACAGTGTGTGGAAATGTAGTAAGATTAGGGAGGAAAGGCTATAAATAGGCCATAGAGGGGAAATCATTATAATTTAGCATTAACACTGGAGTGATAGATGTGCAGATGATGATGTTCAAGTAGAAATAATGGTGTGCAAAAGAGCAAAAAAAAAAAAGAACAATATGGGGATGAGGTAGTTGGGTGTGCTATTTACAGATGGGCTGTGTACAGGTACAGTTATCGGTAAGATGCTCTGACAGCTGGTGCTTAAAGTTAGTGAGGGAGATATAAGACTCCAGCTTCAGTGATTTTTGTAATTTGTTCCAGTCATTGGCAGCAGAGAACTGGAAGGATATCCACTATTTCTAATGTGTCCATAATATTTGTGATTTCCTTAAGGGCACGGTGATGATAGTTTGTAGAGTGATTACCTTTACGGTCCATTGAGGTACTTAACACTGTGTTATAGTCTCCTACCATAATGATTTCATCATTTGGTGCCTGTAAGTTCAATAAATTGGTATAAATGTCTTCGAAGAAGTATGGATGATCCTGATTTGGACCATATAGATTCATGAGCCAAATCTCTTTTCGTCCACTTTCATATTCAAAAGGATCCACCTTCCATGTGAATCATTCCTGACTATTTGCACATTCAGATCGAAATGTTTGTTAATTAATATCATCACACCATTTGAGTTCCTTTGTCCATGACAGAACATTATTTCACCACCCCATTCCCTTTTCCACGCTACTTCATCTAAGGATGTAGAGTGAGTTTCCTGTAAACAGTATATGTCATATTCCTTTTCTTTTAGCCATGTAACAACGGATCTTCTTTTTTATAATCTGCTAAACTGTTACAATTATAACTGGCCATACTTATTTCAGCCCTTACCGTAACTAGATTCTATTCTGTCTAAATGGACCATAATTAGTGCTTGTAAAGTTACTGCCATCAGAGGTATTATGAAGGTCAAAACTAGAGCATCAAATGTCTGATATTTAGAATTCAAGAAATAGGTTCAAGAAATATTTGTTTTATTCCCTTGCCTGCCTGTTTGCCTGTTTGTCCCTGTTTGCCTGTTTCCCTGTTTGCCTGTTTCCCTGTTTCCCTGTTTGCCTGTTTCCCTGTTTGCCTGTTTCCCTGTTTGCCTGTTTCCCTGTTTCTGCCTGTTTGTTTGCCTGTTTGCCTGTTTGCCTGTTTGCCTGTTTCCCTGTTTGCCTGTTTGCCTGTTTGCCTGTTTGCCTGTTTGCCTGTTTCCCTGTTTGCCTGTTTGCCTGTTTCCCTGTTTCCCTGTTTGCCTGTTTGCCTGTTTGCCTGTTTGCCTGTTTGCCTGTTTGCCTGTTTGCCTGTTTGCCTGTTTGTTTGCCCTGTTTGCCTGTTTGCCTGTTTGCCTGTTTCCCTGTTTGCCTGTTTCCTGTTTGCCTGTTTGCCTGTTTGCCTGTTTCCCTGTTTCCCTGTTTGCCTGTTTCCCTGTTTGCCTGTTTGCCTGTTTCGAAATGTTTGTTGTTTCCCTGTTTGTTTCCCTGTTTCCTGTTTCCCTGACTGTTTGCCTGTTTCACCACCCTGTTTCCCCCCTGTTTGCCTGTTTCCCTGTTTGCCTGTTTGCCTGTTTCCTGTTTGCCTGTTTTGTTTCCCATTTGCCTGTTTCCCTTTTAGCCTGTTTGCCTGTTTGCCTGTTTCCCTGTTTTTATGTTTGCCTGTTTCCCTGACCTGTTTGCCTGTTTGATGTTATTTCAGCCTGTTTGCCTGTTTGCCTGTTTCCTGTGAGCCACAGATGTTATTGAACATTGTAGTAAACTGAGAAGGTTGATGTGTAGATGTTATTTAGTGAGAGTGTGTACGATGGCTGTATAAGAGTAAGACTATAATGTGTGTAGTAAATCTGAGTAGGTTGATGTGTATGATATTGATGTGATTTAGTGAGATGTCTGATAAGACTATATAAGAGTAAGACTATAATGTGATTTGTAGTAAGATGGCTAGGTTAAGAGTAAGACTATTTGTTGTAGTAAATCTGCCTGTTTATTGTTTGCCTGATTTGATGTGAGAGTGTTGATGGTTTGTATGTAAGACTATAATGTGTGTAGTAAATCTGAGAGGTTGCCTGTTTGATAAGACTATATGGCTGTATAAGTGACTATGCCTGTGTGTAGTAAATCTGAGTAGGTTGATGTGTATGATATTGGATGTGATTTAGTGAGAGTGTGTACGATGGCTGTATAAGAGTAAGACTATAATGTGTGTAGTAAATCTGAGTAGGTTGATGTGTATGATATTGGATGTGATTTAGTAAATCTGTTTATAAGTAAGACTATAATGTTGTAGTAAATCTGAGTAGGTTGATGTGTATGATATTGGATGTGATTTAGTGAGTGTTTGCCTGTAAGAGTAAGACTATAATGTGTGTAGTAAACTGAGTAGGTTGATGTGATGATAGATGTGATTTAGTGAGAGTGTGTACGATGGCTGTATAAGAGTAAGACTATAATGTGTGTAGTAAATCTGAGTAGGTTGATGTGTATGATATTGGATGTGATTTAGTGAGAGTGTGTACGATGGCTGTATAAGAGTAAGACTATAATGTGTGTAGTAAATCTGAGTAGGTTGATGTGTATGATATTGGATGTGATTTAGTGAGAGTGTGTACGATGGCTGTATAAGAGTAAGACTATAATGTGTGTAGTAAATCTGAGTAGGTTGATGTGTATGATATTGGATGTGATTTAGTGAGAGTGTGTACGATGGCTGTATAAGAGTAAGACTATAATGTGTGTAGTAAATCTGAGTAGGTTGATGTGTATGATATTGGATGTGATTTAGTGAGAGTGCAGTAAATCTGAGTAGGTTATGTGTATCTTGTGTGTGTACGATGGCTGTATAAGAGTAAGACTATAATGTGTGTAGTAAACCTGAGTAGGTTGATGTGTATGATATTGGATGTGATTTAGTGAGAGTGTGTACGATGGCTGTATAAGAGTAAGACTATAATGTGTGTAGTAAATCTGAGTAGGTTGATGTGTATGATATTGGATGTGATTTAGTGAGAGTGTGTACGATGGCTGTATAAGAGTAAGACTATAATGTGTGTAGTAAATCTGAGTAGGTTGATGTGTATGATATTGGATGTGATTTAGTGAGAGTGTGTACGATGGCTGTATAAGAGTAAGACTATAATGTGTCCAAATACATTTGCATGGTTGAGTGTCTATGTGTGTAACATCTAGTGCGTATTGCCTTAATATTCATGATGATAATTTAATCCATATCGTGTCGCCGTCGTAGTTGCATCATAATTACCTTTAACATCATTGAAAAACACATCCCAGCATTTGCACAGCAATTGCCGTTTCACATGATGATGAAAGAGACCTTGCGTTACTATAGAGACGGCTTCACTACAGTACACATGTATCTTGTACAATATGTTAGTATTCCCCAATGCCCTTATTCTGATATCTCCCCCTTGCTTGTTGTAAACATATATAAACGTGTAGACAAATACATAAACAAGATAGACAAACAATAAACACATTAAATTATAAAACAGTTCTCGACAAGAGGGAGAGAAGAGAAAAGAGAGAAAGAGAGTGAGAGAAGAGAGCGACATCAGGTGTGTGTGTGTGTGTGTGTGTGTATGTATAAGTCCATATGTGTAAGCGAGCATGTAATTGAGTACGTGTGTGTTCCTATCCACCTCATAATGTTCAGATATTTTTACAGTTCCCATACTTTCTTTTTTTCGTAACCTGAAGTTCCTGTAGAATTTAGTACAGCCATGGTGTTATGGAGCTGTCTCAGAATAGCTGTCCATCTATAAAGAGTTTGTCCACAATGAGAAAGGATCGCTTACCCTTCTACAGTCTCTTACGACGTTCGTTTATCTCCCTTGGAAATTGGTCATTGAGACCGAATTTGGTCACTTTAACCTCCTTTTGCTGGTATTGTTCAAATTTTGCGATGATCGGTTGGGGACCCTTGGTCTTTTCGCTCTGAGCTCCAAGTCGGTGGAAAGCCACCTTGTTTACAGTCTCTATAGGAAGTTTCAAGGCGGATTGCACAAATTCTCTGATCGCGCCATCTGAATTATTTGAAGCGTACTCAGGAATCCCAGAATAAATTAGATTTTCACACATGCTATGACTTTGTATGTCTAGTAGCGACTCCTTCATGTTTTCCCTGAGTAGACAATCCATGTTGGAATAGTGTATTTTTACCTTGGCTGTGAGAGTCTTGTTTTCTCCTTGGAGCGTGAGAATGTCACTCTGGCTGAACTCTAAACTCCCCCTCAGCCCTGCTACCTCCTCACACAACTTTTCCATTGTTGCATGGATTCCAGCCCTGCTACCTCATCACACAACCTTTCCATTGTTGCATGGATTCCAGCCCTGCTACCTCCTCACACAACCTTTCCATTGTTGCATGGATTCCAGCCCTGCTACCTCCTCACACAACCTTTCCATTGTTGCATGGATTCAGCCCTGCTACCCCTCACACAATTTTCCATTGTTCATGGATTCCAGATGAATCTGTTTTTCCATTGTTTGGATTCCAGCCCTGCTACCTCCTCACACAACCTTTCCATTGTTGCATGGATTCCATGGATCTTTCCACCTTTCCATTGTTGCAGATTCCAGCCCTGTTCCTCACATATTGTTGCGATTCCAGCTGCCTCTAATTCAACGGTAAGTAAATTGTCCGTGTCTGTAGATGAATCTGTTTTTATTTTTTTTGTCAAGTTAAAGTTCTTTTGTGAGGTAGTCGGATCTTTCCATGAAGGAGTATGTTGTTCCTCCATAGCGTAAAGCTGTTGGTACTCGTTGACTTCCCTCAGGATCTCCTTTGATTCCAGGTCGGCTATTTCCTGCAACCAGTTGTTTTATGAAAAGATAACAATGAGTCTTTCCCACGACGACGACAGGTGTCTGTAGTACAGCCAGCTAGCACTCGCGGAATCCACACAAACTTGCAGTCCCAGCTGTAAAGGCTAACCGCGTCGTGGAATCCTTAGCAACAAAACTTTAGTTCTGATTCAAATCGATTTAATGAAACCATTCTAATATAAACAACAAACCGAGTGTAGACAGTATAATATTATGTTGCTGTCTGATGTCGTACCTTACATTTACATTTACATTTAAGTCATTTAGCAGACGCTCTTATCCAGAGCGACTTACAAATTGGTGCATTCACCTTATGACATCCAGTAGAATAGTCACTTTACAATAGTGCATCTAAATCTTAAAGGGGGGGAGGGGTGAGAAGGATTACTTATCCTATCCTAGGTATTCCTTAAAGAGGTGGGGTTTCAGGTGTCTCCGGAAGGTGGTGATTGACTCCGCTGTCCTGGCGTCGTGAGGGAGTTTGTTCCACCATTGGGGGGCCAGAGCAGCGAACAGTTTTGACTGGGCTGAGCGGGAACTGTACTTCCTCAGTGGTAGGGAGGCGAGCAGGCCAGAGGTGGATGAACACAGTGCCCTTGTTTGGGTGTAGGGCCTGATCAGAGCCTGGAGGTACTGAGGTGCCGTTCCCCTCACAGCTCCGTAGGCAAGCACCATGGTCTTGTAGCGGATGCGAGCTTCAACTGGAAGCCAGTGGAGAGAGCGGAGGAGCGGGGTGACGTGAGAGAACCTGGGAAGGTTGAACACCAGACGGGCTGCGGCGTTCTGGATGAGTTGTAGGGGTTTAATGGCACAGGCAGGGAGCCCAGCCAACAGCGAGTTGCAGTAGTCCAGACGGGAGATGACAAGTACCTGATGACGTATCGACATACCTACAGCAGCACCTACATCTTCTACACAGATTCTGCCAGACCTGGGCCCTGACAGTAAATCTCAGTAAAACAAAAATAATGGTTTTCTAAAAAAGGTCCAGTTGCCAGGACCACAAATACAAATTACATCTAGACATAGTTGCCCCCGAGCACACGAAAAAACTATACATACCTTGACCTAAACATCAGCGTCACAGGTAACTTCCACAAAGTTGAGAATGATCTGAAAGACATTCTATGCCATCAAAAGGAACATAAAATTCTACATACTAATTAGGATCTGGCTAAAAATACTTGAATCAGTTATAGAACCCATTGCCCTTTATGGTTGAGAGGTCTGGGATCAGCTCACCAACCAAGAATTCACAAAATGGGACAAACACCAAATTGAGACTCTGCATGCAGAAGTCTGCAAAAATATCCTCAGTGTACAACGTAAATCACCAAATAATGCATGCAGAGTAGAATTAATCCGATACCCGCTAATGACCAGAATCCTGAAAATAGCTGTTAAATTCTACAACCACCTAAAAGGAAGCGATTCCAAAACCTTCCATAACAAAGCCATCACCTACAGAGAGATGAATCTGGAGAAGAGTCCCCTAAGCAAGCTGGTCCTGGGGCTCTGTTCAACAAACAGACCTCACAGAGCCCCAGGACAGCAACACAATTCGAATCAAACAAATCATGAGAAAAAAAAGATAATTACTTGACACATTGGAAAGAATTTACCAAAAAACAGAGCAAACTAGAATGCTATTTGGCCCTAAACGGAGAGTACACACTGGGATAATACCTGACTACTGTAACTGACCCAAACTTAAGGAAAGCTTTGACTATGTACAGACTCAGTGAGCATAGTCTTGCTATTGAGAAAGGTTGCCGTAGGCAGACCTGGCTCTCAAGAGAAGACTATGTGGCTATGTGCACACTGCCCATAAAATGAGGTGGAAACTGAGCTGCACTTCCTAACCTCCTGCCAAATGCATGAATATATTAGAGACACGTATTTCCCTCAGATTTGATAAACTCCCATATCTATTGAGTGAAATACCACAGTGTGCCATCATAGCAGAATGATGTGTGACCTGTTCCCACAAGAAAAGGGCAACCAGTGAAGAACAACCACCATTGTAAATAAAACCCACATGTATGTTTATTTATCTTCCCTTTTGTACTTTAACTATTTGCACATAATATGATATTTGAAATGTCTTTATTTTGGATCTCTTGTGAGTGTAATGTTTACTGTTCATTTTTATTGTTACTTTCACTTTTGTTTATTATCTACTTATGTTTCCCATGCCAATAAAGCCCTTAAACTGAATTGAATTGAGAGACAGGGAGCGCTAGAGAAGAAGAGAGAGAGAGAGAGATAGTGTTTATTATCTATTTCACTTGCTTTGGCAATGTAAACACAAGTTTCTCATGCCAATAAAGTCCCTTAAATTGAAATTGAATGAGAAAGAGAGGCAGAGAGAGAAAGTTCAATTAAATTGCTATTCATCGGGCTAGTAGAGGTAAGACAATTGTTAAGTAGTTAAGCAATTAAGTTTTGGAAACATCTAATATACAGTGACCCCCTCTCATATCATTACCAAGCCCTGAAATGCCAAGAGCTGAGCAAAGAAGAGTCCCCTCATCCAGCTCGTCCTAGGGCTGAGTTCACAAACCTGTTCTACAAACTCAGATCCAGCCTGGGACTGAGTCACAAACCTGTTCTACTCACTGAAGCCTCAGTCCCCTCATCCAGCTCGTCCTGGCTGACACAAAGTTCTAACAAAACCTGTTCTAGCTCGTCCTGGGACTGAGTTCAAAAACCTGTTCTCCTAACACACTGAAGCCTCAGGACCAGAACATCCAATCAATCAGAATAAAACAAAGTACAACACAGTCGATACTACATTGCGTATTGGTAAGCACAAGCACAAAGCAAAATGCAGTGCTATCTGGCCCTAAATCGACAGTACACCGTGGCTAACTACTTGACCATGGTTACTGATCAAAACCTTGACAAAGTACAGGCTCAGTGAGAACAGCCTTGCCATTGAGAAGGGTAGACACAGAAAAACCTGTCTCCCCGTAGAGGAAAGGCTGTGCAACCACTGCACAACAGCAGAACCTGAGAGAGCTGCATTAACTGACAAAATGTAAAAAATATGAAACAATTAGAGTGTAATTTCCCCAAATTTGAAACCCTTATTCAAGGTTTCAAAGACTCTCTGATGAGAGGAGGCTACCCGTCCTGTTGGGGAGGACGCAGAGAGCTGTGGGTTGACAGCGCATTACATTGCTGCCTGCCATAAGATGAGGGACAGTGTCTGACAGACCAATCAACCTGCACATGTCCTCTACTGTATACTTATTGTTATTGTTCAATCTGTGGTTATTTTGATCCTTGATTACTGTTGTTACTGTTGTCACGTTGACAATATTATTATTATTTAAATTTGGTTAATATTGTAAATCTCCAAAGTAAGCCTTTGCAATATATACATTGTTACGTCATGCCAATAAAGCAAATTGAATTGAGAGAGGTACAGTAGAGAGAGAGAACGTGTGCATATTATTGTTTGCTTGTGTAGGGTCTGTGGGACCTGTCCTGATGACTGATGTCAGGATGTTTGTCTTTAAGAGTTGTGTGTGATTGTGAGTGTCGTTGGAGTGACTGCAGCATATATGTCCACATACAGGATGGGGTACACCTGAGTCCGAGTACGTCATCGAAGGATGGGTGAGCAAAACAACATGACTGTGAGTAATGTCCAATGTTCATTTTTGAGGTGGCAGGTAGCCTAGTGGTTAAGAGTGTTGGGCCAATAACCAAAAGGGTACTGGTTCGAATCCCTGAGCAGACTAGGTGAAAAATATGCTGATGTGCCCTTGAGTAAGGCACTTGACCTCAATTGTTCCTGTAAGACGCTCCCCACTCCCTTTCACCCTCAGAACATGGACTCTACAAGGTGTTGTAAGACTCTCCCCACCTCCTTTCACCCTCAGAACATGGACTCTACAAGGTGTTGTAAGACTCTCCCCACTCCCTTTCACCCTCAGAACATGGACTCTACAAGGTGTTGTAAGACTCTCCCCACTCCCTTTCACCCTCAGAACATGGACTCTACAAGGTGTTGTAAGACTCTCCCCACCCCTTTCACCCTCAGAACATGGACTCTACAAGGTGTTGTAAGACTCTCCCCCCCCTTTCACCCTCAGAACATGGACTCTACAAGGTGTTGTAAGACTCTCCCCATTTCCTTTCACCCTCAGAACATGGACTCTACAAGGTGTTGAAAGCGTTCCACAGGGATGGTGGTCCATGTTGACTCCAAGGCTTCCCACAGTGTCAAGTTGTCTGGATGTCCTTTGGGTGGTGGACCAGTCTTGGTACATACGGGAAACTGTTGAGGTTTTAAAACCCAGTGGCATTGCAGTTTGTGACACAAACCGCTGCGCCCAGCACCTACTATCATACCCCGTTCAAAGGCACTTCAATCTGTTGTCTTTCCTATTCACCCTCTGAATGACACACATACACAATCCATGTCTCAATTGTCTCAAGGCTTAAAATTATTTCTTTAACCTGCTTTCTTCCCTTAATCTACACTGATTGAAGTGGATTTAACAACTGACATCAATGAGGGATCATAGCTTTCCTAATGTTTTTTCCACTCTGTGTGCGTGTGTGTACATGAATTAACATTTATGTGAGTGTGTATATTTTACTTGTCTCTGTGTTACACTGTGGGCAGTATCCTATAATTCCTGTTGGCACTCAGCCCTGGATCAGCTCTACAGGACTATAATATCTATGGTGGTCTCAGCTCTACAGGACTATGATATCTATGGTGGTCTCAGCTCTACAGGACTATAATATCTATGGTGGTCTCAGCTCTGCAGGACTATAATATCTATGGTGGCCTCAGCTCTGCGGGACTATAATATCTATGGTGGTCTCAGCTCTGCAGGACTATAATATCTATGGTGGCCTCAGCTCTGCAGGACTATAATATCTATGGTGGTCTCAGCTCTGCAGGACTATGATATCTATGGTGGTCTCAGCTCTGCAGGACTATAATATCTATGGTGGCCTCAGCTCTGCAGGACTATAATATCTATGGTGGCCTCCTCAGCTCTGTAGGACTATAATATCTATGGTGGCCTCAGCTCTGCAGGACTATAATATCTATGGTGGCCTCAGCTCTGCAGGACTATAATATCTATGGTGGTCTCAGCTCTACAGGACTATAATATCTATGGTGGCCTCAGCTCTGCAGGACTATAATATCCATGATGGTCTCAGCTCTACAGGACTATAATATCTATGGTGGCCTCAGCTCTGCAGGACTATAATATCTATGGTAGCCTCAGCTCTGCAGGACTATAATATCTATGGTGGCCTCAGCTCTGCAGGACTATAATATCTATGGTGGCCTCAGCCTCTCTCAGGACTATAATATCAGGTCTCAGCTCTACAGGACTATAATATCTATGGTGGCCTCAGCTCTGCAGGACTATAATATCTATGGTGGCCTCAGCTCTGCAGGACTATAATATCTATGGTGGCCTCAGCTCTGCAGGACTATAATATCTATGGTGGCCTCAGCTCTGCAGGACTATAATATCTATGGTGGCCTCAGCTCTGCAGGACTATAATATCTATGGTGGCCTCAGCTCTGCAGGACTATAATATCTATGGTGGCCTCAGCTCTGCAGGACTATAATATCTATGGTGGTCTCAGCTCTGCAGGACTATAATATCTATGGTGGCCTCAGCTCTGCAGGACTATAATATCTATGGTCAGCTCTGCAGGACTATAATATCTATGGTGGCCTCAGCTCTGCAGGACTATAATATCTATGGTGGCCTCAGCTCTGCAGGACTATAATATCTATGGTGGCCTCAGCTCTGCAGGACTATAATATCTATGTTATGGTAGCCTCAGCTCTGCAGGACTATAATATCTATGGTGGCCTCAGCTCCGCAGGACTATAATATCTATGGTGGCCTCAGCTCTGCAGGACTATAATATCTATGGTGGCCTCAGCTCTGCAGGACTATAATATCTATGATGGTCTCAGCTCTGCAGGACTATAATATCTATGGTGGCCTCAGTTCTGCAGGACTATAATATCTATGGTGGCCTCAGTTCTGCAGGACTATAATATCTATGATGGTCTCAGCTCTGCAGGACTATAATATCTATGGTGGCCTCAGTTCTGCAGGACTATAATATCTATGATGGTCTCAGCTCTGCAGGACTATAATATCTATGGTGGCCTCAGTTCTGCAGGACTATAATATCTATGGTGGCCTCAGTTCTGCAGGACTATAATATCTATGGTGGCCTCAGTTCTGCAGGACTATAATATCTATGGTGGCCTCAGTTCTGCAGGACTATAATATCTATGATAGCCTCAGTTCTGCAGGACTATAATATCTATGGTGGCCTCAGTTCTGCAGGACTATAATATCTATGATAGCCTCAGTTCTGCAGGACTATAATATCTATGGTGGCCTCAGTTCTGCAGGACTATAATATCTATGGTGGCCTCAGTTCTGCAGTACTATGATATCTATGGTGGCCTCATCTCTGCAGGACTATAATATCTATGGGGGCCTCAGTTCTGCAGGACTATAATATCTATGGTGGCCTCATCTCTGCAGTACTATGATATCTATGGGGGCCTCAGTTCTGCAGGACTATAATATCTATGGGGGCCTCAGTTCTGCAGGACTATAATATCTATGGTGGCCTCAGTTCTGCAGGACTATAATATCTATGATAGCCTCAGTTCTGCAGGACTATAATATCTATGGTGGCCTCAGTTCTGCAGGACTATAATATCTATGGTGGCCTCAGTTCTGCAGTACTATGATATCTATGGTGGCCTCATCTCTGCAGGACTATAATATCTATGGGGGCCTCAGTTCTGCAGGACTATAATATCTATGGTGGCCTCATCTCTGCAGTACTATGATATCTATGGGGGCCTCAGTTCTGCAGGACTATAATATCTATGGGGGCCTCAGTTCTGCAGGACTATAATATCTATGGTGGCCTCAGCATGCAGGTCACCCGTGATACAAGTCAATATTGGACGTTTATCCATGTCTGAGGTTGTTGGCAGATGATGTGCCTCTAGGGGCAACAGTGAGAGCTGTTGTTTTGCTAGGGCGTTGTGGATAGGGATGGCAGATGGGCGCTGGTTGTGGATGGGGATGGCAGATGGGCGCTGGTTGTGGATGGGGATGGCAGATGGGCGCTGGTTGTGGATAGGGATGCAGATGGGCGCTGGTTGTGGATGGGGATGGCAGATGGGCGCTGGTTGTGGATAGGGATGGCAGATGGGCGCTGGTTGTGGATGGGGATGGCAGATGGGCGCTGGTTGTGGATGGGGATGGCAGATGGGTGCTGGTTGTGGATGGGGATGGCAGATGGGCGCTGGTTGTTGATAGGGATGGCAGATGGGTGCTGGTTGTGGATGGGGATGGCAGATGGGCGCTGGTTGTTGATAGGGATGGCAGATGGGTGCTGGTTGTGGATGGGGATGGCAGATGGGTGCTGGTTGTGGATGGGGATGGCAGATGGGTGCTGGTTGTGGATAGGGATGGCAGATGGGCGCTGGTTGTGGATGGGGATGGCAGATGGGCGCTGGTTGTGGATAGGGATGGCAGATGGGCGCTGGTTGTGGATGGGGATGGCAGATGGGTGCTGGTTGTGGATGGGGATGGCAGATGGGTGCTGGTTGTGGATAGGGATGGCAGATGGGCGCTGGTTGTGGATGGGGATGGCAGATGGGCGCTGGTTGTGGATGGGGATGGCAGATGGGCGCTGGTTGTGGATAGGGATGGCAGATGGGTGCTGGTTGTGAATGGCAGATGGGCGCTGGTTGTGGATGGGGATGGCAGATGGGCGCTGGTTGCGGATGGGGATGGCAGATGGGCGCTGGTTGTGGATGGGGATGGCAGATGGGCGCTGGTTGCGGATGGGGATGGCAGATGGGAGCTGGTTGTGGATGCATGTTCGAACCCAGTGATAGAAAGACATTTTGATTTGAATCCTATCCCAAACCTTAAAGGGTTAACCATTTACCATTCAGAGTTAATCCCAAACCTTAAAGGGTTAACCATTTACCATTCAGAGTTAATCCCAAACCTTAAAGGGTTAACCATTTACCATTCAGAGTTAATCCCAAACCTTAAAGGGCTAACCATTTACCATTCAGAGTTAATCCCAAACCTTAAAGGGCTAACCATTTACCATTCAGAGTTAATCCCAAACCTTAAAGGGTTAACCATTTACCATTCAGAGTTAATCCCAAACCTTAAAGGGCTAACCATTTACCATTCAGAGTTAATCCCAAACCTTAAAGGGCTAACCATTTACCATTCAGAGTTAATCCCAAACCTTAAAGGGTTAACCATTTACCATTCAGAGTTAATCCCAAACCTTAAAGGGTTAACCATTTACTATTCAGAGTTAATCCCAAACCTTAAAGGGTTAACCATTTACTATTCAGGGTTAATCCCAAACTTTAAAGGGTTAACCATTTACTATTCAGAGTTAATCCCAAACCTTAAAGGGTTAACCATTTACTATTCAGGGTTAATCCCAAACCTTAAAGGGTTAACCATTTACCATTCAGAGTTAATCCCAAACCTTAAAGGGTTAACCATTTACCATTCAGAGTTAATCCCAAACCTTAAAGGGTTAACCATTTACTATTCAGAGTTAATCCCAAACCTTAAAGGGTTAACCATTTACTATTCAGGGTTAATCCCAAACCTTAAAGGGTTAACCATTTGCCATTCAGAGTTAATCTCAAACCTTAAAGGGTTAACCATTTATCATTCAGAGTTAATCCCAAACCTTAAAGGGTTAACCATTTACCATTCAGAGTTAATCCCAAACTTTAAAGGGTTAACCCTTTACCATTCAGAGTTAAAGGGATAATCCACCCCCAGATCTAAAAACCATGAAACTCCTGTCAATTTCATAAAAGCCTATGTTTTATCAGTATCTCCAGTCATTCTCATAACTGGAGATAGTTTGTTATCCCCTATCACATGTCCTAACGCTTTTATAAGAGCTTTTATAAGAGACATTCTCTCTCAAGAGTGGATGAGGAATCGAATGTTCTGAACCACTTCAGACTGAAACTCATCAGAAGTATTTATGCGGGAAAGCAACGTTGCTCTGGGCAGAGATGCCATTTATAGCTCAATGGCAGAGACGAACTGCAAGTTGAACTTGGTGAGTAATACTCCTAAATTGATAGCGCAGTTTGTTAAGGTTATTTTACAGCTAGCTACTTCACATGCTGATATGGATTTTGGTATCATTATGTGTAGCTATGTTTTCGAGCTAGCCACCTAGCTAGCTAGCTAGCCAGCCGAGAGAGAGAGAGAGAGAGAGAGAGAGAGAGAGAGAGAGAGAGAGAGAGAACATTAAGGGTTTTGTTGTAGACCTGAGTTGCAACAGATTTCCCAAAAAGATTTTCTCATGTTTCTACCAACCTTGTTATAACCACAAAATGAAAAATTTGTTCACAGAAAATATTGTTTTCATATATATGTGTTATTTAACACGGTTAATTCTATGAATTAGTGGCTTGGGTTGGATTATCCCTTTAATGCCTAAACTTAAACATTCTGAACCTTAAACACTTAGAAATGTAACGTTTGGAACAACTTCCAAATTGGACATTTGAGAAACATGGATGAACGTCTAATTCTGATGTGAGACTGTGAGAGATTGTTGTGCTTCAGCTCTGGATCAGCTCTGCTTCAGCTCTGGTTCAGCTCTGCTTCAGCTCTGGATCAGCTCTGCTTCAGCTCTGCTTCAGCTCTGGATCAGCTCTGCTTCAGCTCTGCTTCAGCTCTGGATCAGCTCTGCTTCAGCTCTGCATCAGCTCTGCTTCAGCTCTGCTTCAGCTCTGCTTCAGCTCTGAATCAGCTCTGGTTCAGCTCTGCTTCAGCTCTGCATCAGCTCTGGATCAGCTCTGCTTCAGCTCTGCTTCAGCTCTGGTTCAGCTCTGCTTCTGCTCTGCAGGACTATTTTATTGATGGTTGTCAGGGAAGAGTCTCACACTGCGCCTCTCATCTGGCCTGATAAATATCATTACCTGCTGCATTTGTTACCGTCAATTTTCCAGCCTGACATCAAGATCAGTATGTGTGTGTGTGTGTGTGTTGTATGATGATGAGAGGCAGAAGGGAGGAGTAGGGTGGGGTATCTTAACATCAATATGAAATACTGGGCAGGTGGTTGGTGGATAGTGAGGTTTTGCTGAGGTTGCAGCATTATGAAAAGTTTCCTCTCCTCGCCCCAATTTAATGTGCATACGCCCGACTCAGGGGTTCAAGAGTTCAGGGGATTCGTCATACATTTTTATCACCTTGATTATATGAATTGAATTAAGTTGGTAAGGAGGGAGGGGGGAGGGAGGAGGAAGGGGTTGGGGAGGAAAGGGGGGACTGAGAGGCGATGGAAAGAGGGTGACAGAGAGAAACAGAGAGAGAGGTTTAAAAAAAGAGGATGTGGGACCAATTAAAGGACCTCTCCTCAGGACCTCTCCTCATTATCAAATGGATATTTAAATAATTTAATCAAATAAATCATCTTCTTAAAAATGATAAATCAAAGACGTGTTTAGCTTTGGGTACATTGACTTGGAAAGAACTTTTCAGGAAGGGAATGAACCCAAACTGTAATGAATGGTGTGAAAAGATTTGCATAAATTATGACTAAGTGCCAATTAATACTTTTTTTCTAACCTAGATGTAGACAGATTTGGCTGGGAGAGATTGTCTTGGATAAATCCATTCGATATGCATTGGATTCGCCTATTGGGTATTATTTAAATATACCCCAATTCCGCCAATCTCTCATTTCACCTACTATTACTCCTCTCTATTCAAATGATGTATAATGTATTAGATTTTTTTGGAGTTTAAATTGAATCTAGGACTGGCTTAATGGCTCATGAAAATGAGTGCGTTTCATGGAATTGTTAATTTGGGTCAACATTTCTCAGTGCCTAGTTGAAAGCTCTGCAGAAGTAGTGGCCTGCACTTCACTGAACTGGAGAGGGATCTGATCCTACAGGTGTTCTGTCTTAATTTGATCACTCTGTTGTCGCAGAGGATTTTCCTGCAGTGCAGGAAATGCAAACTGGTAGTGTATTCAAAGTTTAAAAACGCTTCTAAAGTTTGTATTTTTCACTTTAAAATGTTCAACTTGATTTTCCCTACACAAACATGTCCATGAATGCATAATAATTCACATTTCCATTTGCTGCAGGATTATTTTCCTGCTGTGAGAAACTGGTCAAATTAAGATTGCAAATTAAGATTTTATAGTCCCCATAGAGAACACCGGAGGAACTGATTCAGAGGGGTTGAGTTAAATGCGAAAGACACATTTCCGTTAAAAACATTAATTTGGACAAATGACTAGGTGTCCCCCTTTCCCTTTCAGCAATCAGATACGGTTGATCATCTCCCCCAGTTGGATCCATGTTTTATCTCAGTACTTTGGGATGGAAGACAGATACAGAATCTACAACACCATCATGGAAAACTTGAACAAGTGGACAGTTCCACCACCCACCAAAATAACCAAACAATCACTACCACCAATTACACCTCTATCACTTCTTATGAGCCTTTCTGATTGGTTACAATGACAGACCTGGAGGGGGGTGTTGAACCCTTATACCCCGTGTCTCCCTTCCCCCTCTTTCTCCCCCTATCTATCTAGTGGTAGACACCATCTGCCACACCTGCCTCCTCCGCCTCCCCCCTCTACCCCCTAATCCGTCATCTTCTCTGTGTGGCCTCCAGGCAGTGTAGCGTCGCCTGTGGTGGTTACCGCGGCGATCGGTTCGCTCTCTCTGCCGTCGCCATGTGAGAAACAACAACGTGAAAGCTACCTGATGCCCTCTAGGACAAATGGCAAACAGAGAAGGTTCATCAAATAAGCGGGAGAACTCAAGGAAAGGGTTGGGAAAAGAGTCCTCCATGTTCATTAGAAGTATTCAGTATTCAATATAGACTTAATAAATGGAAGCTTCACATTGCTTTTCTCGTGCAGTAGAAATGTTCTTCCACCATTTTAACTCCCAAGTAGAACAAACCACAAACTGAAAGAGCAATCAAGACTTATTTCATTGGCTCAACTATCTGTCACTCATTCTTTCCAGTTATTCAGGCTGCTCTGATCCATCCCACCCACAACTCAATCTCTCTCTCTCTCTCTCTCTCTCTCTCTCTCTCTCTCTCTCTCTCGAGGAAGTAGCAGCCTGATAATACAGGATGTACTGTATATCAATCCATCTGCCAATCTATCATGCCACATCATCTCTCCCATATCTCATGAATTTATCCTTCTCGGAACAGAGGAGCTGTTCTCGGTGCTCTGACTAGAGTAGCCGGATCCACAAGGGCACATCTATAATAGATCAGAAATGTGCCTGGGAAGAGTCTGAATGCCGGCTCCGTGCATTACAATGCGCTCCGAGATGCTCGCTCATAAAGCCCAGATTTTCTTTCCTTTTTTCTTCCCTCTCATTTATTTCCCTCCATTTTTCGGGGGTGCCCCTCTCTCCTTTTCAGACGATTTATTGAACTCTCTTCCTCTGGACCGGACCATCCCTAAAACGTGTTGTAGCGTGTCATGATGCAATAGATTTTCTAACCCAATCCCCTTCACGCCTGGGCTGAGGCCTTATTCTGAGTGTTGGGGAACGAGTGATATCACAACAGCAGATGCCTCCCACGGATGAAGGTATGAGATTCCTACCGCCTTGTCACATGAGGTTTGGAACCTGATTGATTGACTGGCTGTATAATAGACAAAATAGGCTGAACATATACTAAATAAGCTAGCATGTGTTAGAACACTGTAAAACATGTCAGTGGTGGGTGTATTATAAAAACACATGTGAGAATAAATGGACACACACTGACAAAATGGACACACAAATGTGCACACACACTAAATAATGATGAACACTTTCAATAGCAGACGATGGAGGGAAATCAATAGTGCACCGTTGGCGTGGTTCTAAACTCACCATCTTGGCTCTGCAGACTAAAAATGAGACTCCAAAACAACCTGCAGCACCCCAGGCCCTGAGAAGTGGGAGATAACTAAGTGCCTGCCAAACCAGACCACCCACCTACCTACCCACACACCCACCCACCCACCCACCCACACTTTAAAGTAGACACCTGAAGCGTTACTGAGAAAAACCACTGCATTGAATGACTACATCCTGACTATAACAAAGAAATATAATCAAATGGTTTATTCTTTCAAACGAGTTCCTACTGGGACCCTAGTGGGAACCTACTGGGATCCTACTGGTACCCACCTGTCCTCACCTGTCCTTAACTGTCCATACCTGTCCTTACCTGTCCTCACCTGTCCTGTTCCTTCACATCAGGATTATTAAGACACACCCAGTAGGTTCCCAGTAGGAACTCGTTTGAGAGAATAAACCATTTGCTTATATTTGGGCCAGTAACCAAAAGGTTGCTAGATCAAATCCCTGCGCTGACAAGGTAAAAATCTGCCGTTCTGCCCCTGAACAAGGCAGTTAACCCACTGTTCCCTGGTAGGCTGTCATTGTAAATAATAATTTTTAACTGACTTGCCTAGTTAAGTAAAGGTTAAATAAATAAAAATTATAGTACAAAAAAATCAGTGCAGGTATAAGACATAAGGAAAAGGAGGAAAGGAAGGGGCACCACGTCAGACTATTGAGATGCAGCCCCACCGTCCTCCCAAGGAGGAAAGGAAGGGACACGACATCAGACTATTGAGATGAAGCCCCACCGTCCTCCCTCGGAGGAAAGGAAGGGACACGACATCAGACTATTGAGATGCAGCCCCACCATCTTCCCTAGGGGGAAAGGAAGGGACACGACGTCAGACTATTGAGATGCAGCCCCACCATCTTCCCTAGGAGGAAAGGAAGGGACACGACTTCAGACTATTGAGATGCAGCCCCACCGTCCTCCCTAGGAGGAAAGGAAGGGACACGACTTCAGACTATTGAGATGCAGCCCCACCGTCCTCCCTAGGAGGAAAGGAAGGGACACGACGTCAGACTATTGAGATGCAGCCCCACCGTCTTCCCTAGGAGGAAAGGAAGGGACACGACTTCAGACTATTGAGATGCAGCCCCACCGTCCTCCCTAGGAGGAAAGGAAGGGACACGACTTCAGACTATTGAGATGCAGCCCCACCGTCCTCCCTAGGAGGAAAGGAAGGGACACGACGTCAGACTATTGAGATGCAGCCCCACCATCTTCCCTAGGAGGAAAGGAAGGGACACGACTTCAGACTATTGAGATGCAGCCCCACCGTCCTCCCTAGGAGGAAAGGAAGGGACACGACTTCAGACTATTGAGAGGCATCCCCGCCGTCTTCCCTAGGGGGAAAGGAAGGAACACGACTTCAGACTATTGAGATGCAGCCCCACCATCTTCCCTAGGAGGAAAGGAAGGGACACGACTTCAGACTATTGAGATGCAGCCCCACCGTCCTCCCTAGGAGGAAAGGAAGGGACACGACTTCAGACTATTGAGATGCAGCCCCACCGTCCTCCCTAGGAGGAAAGGAAGGGACACGACGTCAGACTATTGAGATGCAGCCCCACCATCTTCCCTAGGAGGAAAGGAAGGGACACGACTTCAGACTATTGAGGCAGCCCTGCCATCTTCCCTAGGAGAGTAGAGAAATCAATGAGAACTCATCCTCTAATGCCCTTAGCCCTCCCTTCCCTGACCAAAGCCAGCAATCCAGAAAATAACCTGCAAGGCTGGAGTAGCTCAAGGACAGCTGTACGCTAAATGTTCACTCACTGTCAAAGATTTGTAACCCAGCTCTATTCTCTCTCAACTCCTCTCGCTCTCTCTCTCTCAAACACTATTCACTTTCTGTCTCTCAACTTCTCTCTCATTCTTCCAATGAATAAACCATGAACTTCTACCTACAAATGTAAAGCTGATGAAAGTGACACAATTAAAAAGTTGGCAAGCTTTACACCCTAATCGCATTAGTCAACCTCCATCCAAAATGGCAGCCAAAGATCCCCATATGCATAAACAGTTTCCTGAAACACAGTTCATTCAAACTGCCCATTTGATCCAAGGTTTGCACGTCTTTATTTACCTGTAATTAACTTGCATCTGGGTGTATTTTAAGGCGTTCTGAGCCTTGCCGGGGCCTCAGGTGGTTCTAAAGAGGCGTGGGCCTCCAGGGAATTGTGGGTAATAACACACAGGCGACGCCAGCTGCATGTGGTAGTGCTTTATGTTTCACAGTCACCTTACATTCTGGATGAATAACTCTGCTGTTGGTTAATCTCTCCAACATGAGCCCACATCAGCAGGGGGTCATCCTCTATAGGGGCAGAGGAGGGAGGCCGGAGGAGATGGGCGTATGTGGATGGGCGTGTGTGTGTGAATGGAGTGAGTGTACATGTACTGTTTTGCATGAGGGTGTTGGATGTTTGAAGTGTGTATGAAGAGTCCATATAGTTTCTGCATCACAGGGAGGTTGGTGGCACCTTAATCGGGGAGGATGGGCTCTTGGTAATGGCTGGAGCGGAATGGGTGGAATGGCATCAACAACATCTAGCACGTTGTTACCATGCGTTTGATGCCATTCCATCTGCTCCGTTCCAGCCATTATTATGAGCCGTCCTCCCCTCACCTGCCTCCACTGTTCTGTATGCATATAAGTGTGTGTATGTCAATGGAGTGTGTGTAAATATGCGTGCATGATTGTGTGTGTGTGTGTGCGCAGTATGGGTGTGTGTGTGTGTTGTGGCAATCAAATGCCACCACCTCTCTCTCTCTCCCTCTCCAGATGTTTGGCCTGTGATTTATGCCTCCATCGCCTAGCGATTGGCCATACCCATTAGTTTCAGGCTGCAGCATTTGAATTAGAGCATACAGCAAAACCGTCGTTGCCACGGTTTCATCACCGTCTCCCTCGGTTACGGATGCCGTAAATTCTGGGATGAGTGTGTGTGTGTGTGCGTGCATGAGAGTAAGAGAGAATGTGTGTGTGTGTGTGTGTGTACCGGCCCTGCAGGTTTCATTCCGTTGGTGTTGTACATGGATATAAATAGGGCAGAAAGGAGTTCGGCCTTCAGCTCCATAATACTGACGAGGGGACTTCTGGAGGGGGACATGTTGGATTTTCATTGGTGGAAGGAGATGTTCCAGGCTGGCTTGAGGCTGGTTTAGATGAAGACGTCACAGGAGGTTGGTGGCGCCTTAATTGGGGAGGACGGGCTTGTGGTAACGGCTGGTGCCAAATAGGTGGAATGGCATCAAATACATCCAACACACATGGTTTGATGCCATTCCATTGTCTCCGTTCCAGCCATTATTATGAGCCGTCCTCCCCTCAACAGCCTCCTCTGGAAGACGTATAGGCTAGATTCATACGATCCACTGTTGTAATATGTCCCCCTGCTTTAATGTAACCATTATCATCTGAATGAATGGGTTATTATGTGAACATTAATACTGAACCATCATGAAATGTCCATGAGAAATCAAGTAGGTACTTTAGAATGATTATTATCTGGAATTATGTGAATACTTTTTATTGGAGCATTTGAATATATGGTAATCGATGTGTGGGTAGGACTACATCTTACTTTAAAATCTGTTCAACTACAAGCATAAATCACTCAAACAGATGCTGTTCCCGAATGTATCAACGCTGTTCCCGAATGTATCAACGTCCTGCCAAGTGGCGCAACAGTCTCTCAACCTTCAAGCTGTGTGTGTTTCTGACTCTACCGTATGGGCAATAGGCGTATTTGTGTGTGTGTGTGTGTGTTCATTGGTCATGTGCGTGTGTGTGTGTGTGTGTGTGTGCGAGAGATAGAGATTCTGTCTTGTTTTTACATGATGTTCATGTCTGTGTGAAAGTGTTAGTTTGAGTCCTTGGTTCCGTAGGCTGTGGTGGGTGGACTGACAGAACTCCCACTCTACAGATGGTGGGTGGAAGACAGAGCAGCTGGTGAGCCCTGGGGAGGTGGAGGGTGTGTGTGTTTTTGTGTGTGTGTGTGTGGTGGTGCTGGTTCTGAGAAGAGTAGAGAGGGGGGACTCGGAGCTAACAGTACCCAGTGGCGGGTGCTTTTGAACGGGGTGGGATGTCCATGCAGGTGGGTGTTACCAGAGAGTGTCAGAACAGACTACACCATACTGTCTGTGCATGAAGACCCACTACCACTGTGATGGACCATACAGAAATATCCCTGCTGGATTGCTAAAATCAAGTGCAAAGAGTGAGGCAAGCAATCGTCATCTCCCCCTAACTGCAGCATTTACTGAAACATCAGTAAATATTCAAAGAACAATATATACATACAATATGTAAACAAAGGCACAGTGTACTCAATCGGTATTCACCCACAAGGCATTCACCCAAATCCTCTCTGCATACAAACAGA
>NW_026279532.1:0-32500 GCF_023373465.1 Oncorhynchus keta
ACCTGTATTAGAGTTATTGGTAACTAGTAGCAACCTGTATTAGAGTTATTGGTAGCTAGTAGCAACCTGTTTTAGAGTTATTGGTAACTAGTAGCCTGTATTAGAGTAGCTAGTAGCAACCTGTATTAGAGTTACTGGTAACTAGTAGCAGCCTAGGTTGCTGGTGACTGGCAACCTGTATTAGAGTTACTGGTAATAGTAGCAACCTGTTTAGAGTTATTGGCAGTATAGCCTGTATTAGGAAGTTACTGGTAGCTAGTAGCAACCTAGAGTTACTGGTAACTAGTAGCAACCTGTATTAGGTTACTGGTAGCTAGTAGCAACCCACCTGTATTAGAGTTACTGGTAGCTAGTAGCAACCTGTATTAGGTGCTGTGCTAGTAGCAGCCCTGATTACTACGGCTAGTAACCTGTATTAGGATTACTGGTAGCTAGTAGCAACCTGTTTTAGAAGTTACTGGTAGCTAGTAGCAACCTGTTTTAGAGTTACTGGTAGCTAGTAGCAGCCTGTATTAGAGTACCACTAGTAGCAGCCTGTATTAGAGTTACTGGTAGTAGCAGCCAGACCTGTAGCAACCTGTTTAGAGTTACTGGTAGCCTGTATTAGAGTTACTGGTAGCAACCTGTATTAAGAGTTACTGGTAGCTAGAACATGTAATTCACAAGTTACTGGTAGCTAGTAGCAACCTGTATTAAGGATTACTGGTAGCTGGTAGCAAGCCTGTATTAGAGTTATGACAGCTGGTAGCAGCACTGAAGTTAGACTAGTAGCAACCTGTATTAGAGTTACTGAAGTAACTAGTAGCAACCTGTATTAGAGTTACTGGTAGCTAGTAGCAACCTGTTTTAGAGTTACTGGTAGCTAGTACCAACTTGATCTTAGAAGGAGTTCCCATATAGTTACTGAACACTTGTTGGCTGCTTTTTCCTTCACTCTGCTGTCAAACTCATCCTAAACCATCATTTGGGTTGAGTTCAGGTGATTTCAGAGGCCAGGTCATCTGATACAGCACTCCTTCAATACGGTTGGAAAAGCATTCCAGGTGAAGCTGGTTTGAGAGAATGCCAAGAGTGTTGGAAAAGCATTCCAGGTGATGCTGGTTGAGAGAATGCCAAGAATGTTGGAAAGCATTCCAGGTGATGCTGGTTGAGAGGATGCCAAGACTGTTGGAAAAGCATTCAGGTGAAGCTGGTTGAGAGAATGCCAAGAATGTTGGAAAAGCATTCCAGGTGATGCTGGTTGAGGATGCCAAGACTGTTGGAAAAGCATTCCAGGTGAAGCTGGATTTGAGAGAAGCCAAGAGTGAAAAGCTGTCATTAAGGCAAGGGTGCCTACTTTGAAGAATCTCAAGTATAAAATATATTTTGATTTGCTTAAAACTTGGTTTTGGTTACTACATGATTCCATATGTGTTATTTCATAGTTTTGATGTCTTCACTATTATTCTACAATGAAAACAGTAAAATAAAGAAAAACCTGGAATGAGTAGGTGTGGAAAAACTTTGACTGTTACTGTATATATATATATTTTAAACCTTTATTTAACTAGGCAAGTCAGTTAAGAAACAAATTCTGCTTTTCCGTGACGGCCTAGGAACAGTGGGGTTAACTGCCTGTTCAGGGCAGAGCGACAGATTTGTACCTTGTCAAAAGCTCGGGGATTCGAACTTGCAACCTTCGGTCACACACACAGACATACACATCTTGTATTTTAGTCCATTAAACATACTATATGTTGTGTTTCATACCATTACCAAGCTCTTTAATCACTACCCCTCAGCCCATCACCTCTGTAGACCACCCTCGTGTAGTTTCCCAGAGTGCCTATCCGCTGTGCTGTTTTACAGACATGAAGTGTACACCCTTACCCTTTTCCACTCAGCAAAGTCACATTCTGGGAATATGTTTCATTTGTTCTGCTGTAGCTCGTTTTTATAAACTGAACTGTGCTCTGGCGGTGTGAAGTCATTGGTAGACTTCAGTTGGCTGTCTTTCTCATTCCACAACTTACTTGATACATAACCTCAGTGTCTTCCTCATTCCACAACACTTGATACATAACCTCAGTGTCTTCCTCATTCCACAACACATAATACATTCATCCATGTAGACCAGACTGTAATAAACAGTGAGACCATATAGACCAGACTGTAATAAACACTGACCCATACATCCATATAGACCAGACTGTAATAAACACTGCTTCCCATACATCCATACAGACCAAACTGTAATAAACACTGGCCCGCCATCCATATAGACCAGACTGTAGTAAACACTGACCCATACATCCATACAGACCAGACTGTAGTAAACACTGACCCATACATCCATATACACCAGACTGTAGTAAACACTGACCCATACATCCATATAGACCAGACTGTAGTAAACACTAACCCATACATCCATACAGACCAGACTGTAAACACTGACCCATACATCCATACAGACCAGACTGTAGTAAACACTGACCCATACATCCATACAGACCAGACTGTAGTAAACACTGACCCATACATCCATACAGACCAGACTGTAGTAAACACTGACCCATACATCCATACAGACCAGACTGTAGTAAACACTGACCCATACATCCATATACACCAGACTGTAGTAAACACTGACCCATACATCCATATAGACAGACTGTAGTAAACACTAACCCATACATCCATACAGACCAGACTGTAGTAAACACTGACCCATACATCCATATAGACCAGACTGTAATAAACACTGCCCATACATCCATATAGACCAGACTGTAATAAACACAGCCCATACATCCATATAGACCAGAACTGTAGAAAACACTAACCCATACATCCATACAGACCAGACTGTAGTAAACACTGACCCATACATCCATATAGACCAGACTGTAGTAAACACTGACCCATACATCCATACAGATCCAGACTGTAGTAAACACTTTGTATACATCCATAGACCAGACTGTAGTAAACACTAACCCATACATCCATACAGACCAGACTGTAGCAAACACTGACCCATACATCCATACAGACAGACAAATAAACACTGACCCATACATCCATATAGACCAGACTGTAGTGCAAACACTGACCCATACATCCATAGACCAGACTGTAGTAAACACTGACCCATACATCCATATAGACCAGACTGTAATAAACACTGGCCCCATACATCCATACAGACCAGACTGTAGTAAACACTGACCCATACATCCATACAGACCAGACTGTAGTAAACACTGACCCATACATCCATATAGACCAGACTGTAATAAGCACTGACCCATACATCCATATAGACCAGACTGTAGTAAACAGTGAGACCATGGAGACCAGACTGTAATAAACACTGACCCATACATCCACAGACCAGACTGCCAATAAACACTGACCCATACATCCATATAGACCAGACTGTAGTAAACACTGACCCATACATCCATACAGACCAGACTGTAGTAAACACTGACCCATACATCCATATACACCAGACTGTAGTAAACACTGACCCATACATCCATACAGACCAGACTGTAATAAACACTGACCCATACATCCATACAGACCAGACTGTAATAAACACTGACCCATACATCCATACAGACCAGACTGTAATAAACACTGACCCATACATCCATATAGACCAGACTGTGTAAACACTGACCCATACATCCATACAGACCAGACTGTAGTAAACACTGACCCATACATCCATATACACCAGACTGTAGTAAACACTGACCCATACATCCATACAGACCAGACTGTAATAAACACTGACCCATACATCCATACAGACCAGACTGTAATAAACACTGACCGATACATCCATATAGACCAGACTGTAATAAACACTGACCCATACATCCATACAGACCAGACTGTAATAAACACTGACCCATACATCCATATAGACCAGACTGTAATAAACACTGACCGATACATCCATATAGACCAGACTGTAGTAAACACTGACCCATACATCCATATAGACCAGACTGTAATAAACACTGACCCATACATCCATATAGACCAGACTGTAATAAACACTGACCCATACATCCATATAGACCAGACTGTAATAAACACTGACCCATACATCCATATAGACCAGACTGTAGTAAACACTGACCCATACATCCATATAGACCAGACTGTAATAAACACTGACCCATACATCCATATAGACCAGACTGTAATAAACACTGACCCATACATCCATATAGACCAGACTGTAATAAACACTGACCCATACATCCATATAGACCAGACTGTAATAAACACTGACCCATACATCCATATAGACCAGACTGTAGTAAACACTGACCCATACATCCATATATACCAGACTGTAGTAAACACTGACCCATACATCCATACAGACCAGACTGTAATAAACACTGACCCATACATCCATATAGACCAGACTGTGGTAACCACTAACCCATACATCCATACAGACCAGACTGTAATAAACACTGACCCATACATCCATATAGACCATACATCCATATAGACCAGACTGTGGTAAACACTGACCCATACATCCATATAGACCAGACTGTAATAAACACTGACCGATACATCCATATAGACCAGACTGTATAAACACTGACCCATACATCCATATAGACCAGACTGTAATAAACACTGACCCATACATCCATATAGACCAGACTGTAGTAAACACTGACCCATACATCCATATAGACCAGACTGTAATAAACACTGACCCATACATCCATATAGACCAGACTGTAGTAAACACTGACCCATACATCCATATAGACCAGACTGTAATAAACACTGACCCATACATCCATATAGACCAGACTGTAGTAAACACTGACCCATACATCCATATAGACCAGACTGTAATAAACACTGACCCATACATCCATATAGACCAGACTGTGGTAAACACTGACCCATACATCCATACAGACCATACTGTAGTAAACACTGACCCATACATCCATACAGACCAGACTGTAATAAACACTGACCCATACATCCATATAGACCAGACTGTGGTAACCACTAACCCATACATCCATACAGACCAGACTGTAATAAACACTGACCCATACATCCATATAGACCATACTGTAGTAAACACTGACCCATACATCCATATAGACCAGACTGTGGTAAACACTGACCCATACATCCATACAGACCATACTGTAGTAAACACTGACCCATACATCCATATAGACCAGACTGTAATAAACACTGACCCATACATCCATATAGACCAGACTGTGGTAACCACTAACCCATACATCCATACAGACCAGACTGTAATAAACACTGACCCATACATCCATATAGACCATACTGTAGTAAACACTGACCCATACATCCATATAGACCAGACTGTGGTAAACACTGACCCATACATCCATACAGACCATACTGTAGTAAACACTGACCCATACATCCATATAGACCAGACTGTAATAAACACTGACCCATACATCCATATAGACCAGACTGTGGTAACCCACTAACCCATACATCCATACAGACCAGACTGTAATAAACACTGACCCATACATCCATATAGACCAGACTGTGGTAAACACTGACCCATACATCCATATAGACCCATACATCTATATAGACCAGACTGTAGTAAACACTGACCCATACATCCATATAGACCAGACTGTAATAAACACTGACCCATACATCCATATAGACCCATACATCCATATAGACCAGACTGTAGTAAACACTGACCCATACATCCATAGACCCATACATCTATATAGACCAGACTGTAATAAACACTGACCCATACATCCATATAGACCCATACATCCATATAGACCAGACTGTAGTAAACACTGACCCATACATCCATACAGACCAGACTGTAGTAAACACTGACCCATACATCCATAGACCAGACTGTAATAAACACTGACCCATACATCCATACAGACCAGACTGTAGTAAACACTGACCCATACATCCATATAGACCCGACTGTAATAAACACTGACCCATACATCCATATAGACCAGACTGTAGTAAACACTGACCCATACATCCATATAGACCCATACATCTATATAGACCAGACTGTAATAAACACTGACCCATACATCCATATAGACCCATACATCCATATAGACCAGACTGTAGTAAACACTGACCCATACATCCATATAGACCCATACATCTATATAGACCAGACTGTAATAAACACTGACCCATACATCCATATAGACCCATACATCCATATAGACCAGACTGTAGTAAACACTGACCCATACATCCATATAGACCCATACATCTATATAGACCAGACTGTAATAAACACTGACCCATACATCCATATAGACCCATACATCCATATAGACCAGACTGTAGTAAACACTGACCCATACATCCATATAGACCCATACATCTATACAGACCAGACTGTAATAAACACTGACCCATACATCCATATACACCAGACTGTAGTAAACACTGACCCATACATCCATACAGACCAGACTGTAGTAAACACTGACCCATACATCCATATACACCAGACTGTAGTAAACACTGACCCATACATCCATATAGACCAGACTGTAGTAAACACTGACCCATACATCCATACAGACCAGACTGTAGTAAACACTGACCCATACATCCATACAGACCAGACTGTAGTAAACACTGACCCATACATCCATACAGACAAGTCTGTAGTAAACACTGACCCATACATCCATACAGACCAGACTGTAGTAAACACTGACCCATACATCCATACAGACAAGTCTGTAGTAAACACTGACCCATACATCCATATACACCAGACTGTAGTAAACACTGACCCATACATCCATATACACCAGACTGTAATAAACACTGACCCATACATCCATACAGACCAGACTGTAGTAAACACTGACCCATACATCCATACAGACCAGACTGTAGTAAACACTGACCCATACATCCATATAGACCAGACTGTAATAAACACTGACCCATACATCCATATAGACCAGACTGTAGTAAACACTAACCCATACATCCATACAGACCAGACTGTAGTAAACACTGACCCATACATCCATATAGACCAGACTGTAGTAAACACTGACCCATACATCCATACAGACCAGACTGTAGTAAACACTGACCCATACATCCATATAGACCAGACTGTAGTAAACACTAACCCATACATCCATACAGACCAGACTGTAGTAAACACTGACCCATACATCCATACAGACCAGACTGTAATAAACACTGACCCATACATCCATATAGACCAGACTGTAGTAAACACTGACCCATACATCCATACAGACCAGACTGTAGTAAACACTGACCCATACATCCATATAGACCAGACTGTAATAAACACTGACCCATACATCCATACAGACCAGACTGTAGTAAACACTGACCCATACATCCATACAGACCAGACTGTAGTAAACACTGACCCATACATCCATATAGACCAGACTGTAATAAGCACTGACCCATACATCCATATAGACCAGACTGTAGTAAACAGTGAGACCATGGAGACCAGACTGTAATAAACACTGACCCATACATCCATATAGACCAGACTGTAATAAACACTGACCCATACATCCATATAGACCAGACTGTACAAACACTGACCCATACATCCATACAGACCAGACTGTAGTAAACACTGACCCATACATCCATATACACCAGACTGTAGTAAACACTGACCCATACATCCATACAGACCAGACTGTAATAAACACTGACCCATACATCCATACAGACCAGACTGTAATAAACACTGACCCATACATCCATACAGACCAGACTGTAATAAACACTGACCCATACATCCATATAGACCAGACTGTAGTAAACACTGACCCATACATCCACAGACCAGACTGTAGTAAACACTGACCCATACATCCATATACACCAGACTGTAGTAAACACTGACCCATACATCCATACAGACCAGACTGTAATAAACACTGACCCATACATCCATACAGACCAGACTGTAATAAACACTGACCGATACATCCATACAGACCAGACTGTAATAAACACTGACCCATACATCCATACAGACCAGACTGTAATAAACACTGACCCATACATCCATATAGACCAGACTGTAATAAACACTGACCCATACATCCATATAGACCAGACTGTAGTAAACACTGACCCATACATCCATATAGACCAGACTGTAATAAACACTGACCCATACATCCATATAGACCAGACTGTAGTAAACACTGACCCATACATCCATATAGACCAGACTGTAATAAACACTGACCCATACATCCATATAGACCAGACTGTAGTAAACACTGACCCATACATCCATATAGACCAGACTGTAATAAACACTGACCCATACATCCATATAGACCAGACTGTAGTAAACACTGACCCATACATCCATATAGACCAGACTGTAATAAACACTGACCCATACATCCATATAGACCAGACTGTAATAAACACTGACCCATACATCCATACAGACCAGACTGTAGTAAACACTGACCCATACATCCATACAGACCAGACTGTAATAAACACTGACCCATACATCCATATAGACCAGACTGTGGTAACCACTAACCCATACATCCATACAGACCAGACTGTAATAAACACTGACCCATACATCCATATAGACCAGACTGTGGTAAACATTGACCCATACATCCATATAGACCAGACTGTAATAAACACTGACCCATACATCCATACAGACCAGACTGTAATAAACACTGACCCATACATCCATACAGACCAGACTGTAGTAAACACTGACCCATACATCCATATACACCAGACTGTAGTAAACACTGACCCATACATCCATATAGACCAGACTGTAGTAAACACTGACCCATACATCCATATAGACCATACTGTAGTAAACACTGACCCATACATCCATATAGACCAGACTGTGGTAAACACTGACCCATACATCCATACAGACCATACTGTAGTAAACACTGACCCATACATCCATATAGACCAGACTGTAATAAACACTGACCCATACATCCATATAGACCGGACTGTGGTAACCACTAACCCATACATCCATACAGACCAGACTGTAATAAACACTGACCCATACATCCATATAGACCAGACTGTGGTAAACACTGACCCATACATCCATATATACCCATACATCTATATAGACCAGACTGTATAAACACTGACCCATACATCCATATAGACCAGACTGTAATAAACACTGACCCATACATCCATATAGACCCATACATCCATATAGACCAGACTGTAGTAAAACTGACCCATACATCCATATGACCCATACATCCATATAGACCAGACTGTAGTAAACACTGACCCATACATCCATACAGACCAGACTGTAGTAAACACTGACCCATACATCCATATAGACCAGACTGTAATAAACACTGACCCATACATCCATACAGACCAGACTGTATAAACACTGACCCATACATCCATATAGACCAGACTGTAATAAACACTGACCCATACATCCATACAGACCAGACTGTAGTAAACAGTATACATCCATACAGACCAGACTGTAGTAAACACTGACCCATACATCCATATAGACCAGACTGTAATAAGCACTGACCCATACATCCATATAGACCAGACTGTAGTAAACAGTGAGACCATGGAGACCAGACTGTAATAAACACTGACCCATACATCCATACAGACCAGACTGTAATAAACACTGACCCATACATCCATATAGACCAGACTGTAGTAAACACTGACCCCATACATCCATACAGACCAGACTGTAGTAAACACTGACCCATACATCCATAGCAGTATACACCAGACAGTAGTAAACACTGACCCATACATCCATACAGACCAGACTGTAGTAACCATACCCATACATCCATATAGACCAGACTGTAATAAACACTGACCCATACATCCATATAGACCAGACAGTGGTAACCACTAGCATACATCCATACAGACCAGACTGTAATAAACACTGACCCATACATCCATATAGACCAGACTGTGGTAAAACTGACCCATACATCCATATAGACCCATACATCTATATAGACCAGACTGTAGTAAACACTGACCCATACATCCAGTATAGACCAGACTGTAATAAACATGACCCATACATCCATATAGACCCATACATCCATATAGACCAGACTGTAGTAAACACTGACCCATACATATAAGACCCATACATCTATATAGACCAGACTGTAATAAACACTGACCCATACATCCATATAGATAATACATCCATATAACCAGACTGTAGTAAACACTGACCCATACATCCATACAGACCAGACTGTAGTAAACACTGACCCATACATCCATATAGACCAGACTGTAATAAACACTGACCCATACATCCATACATAACCAGACTGTAGTAAACACTGACCCATACATCCATATAGACCCGACTGTAATAAACACTGACCCATACATCCATATAGACCAGACTGCAGTAAACACTGACCCATACATCCATATAGACCCATACATCTATATAGACCAGACAGTAATAAACACTGACCCATACATGCATATAACCCATACATCCATATAGACCAGACTGTAGTAAACACTGACCCATACATCCATATATAACCCATACATCTATATAGACCAGACTGTAATAAACACTGACCCATACATCCATATAGACCCATACATCCATATAGACCAGACTGTAGTAAACACTGACCCATACATCCATATAGTATAACCCATACATCTATATAGACCAGACTGTAATAAACACTGACCCATACATCCATATAGACCCATACATCCATATAGACCAGACTGTAGTAAACACTGACCCATACATCCATATAGTACCATACATCCATATAGACCAGACTGTAGTAAACACTGACCCATACATCCATATAGACCAGACTGTAATAAACAGTGACCCATACATCCATATAGACCCATACATCCATATAGACCAGACTGTAGTAAACACTGACCCATACATCCATATAGACCAGACTGTAATAAACACTGACCCATACATCCATATAGACCAGACTGTAGTAAACACTGACCCATACATCCATATAGACCAGACTGTAATAAACACTGACCCATACATCCATATAGACCAGACTGTAATAAACACTGACCCATACATCCATATAGACCAGACTGTAATAAACACTGACCCATACATCCATATAGACCAGTCTGTAGTAAACACTGATCTATACCAGTATAATCCATAGCAACCCTCTATTAGTATACAAACAATGAGAACAACAGACATTAAACACGTAATTAAACACGTGACCGACACAACACGGTTCCACGTGCCTTTCGTACGTGTGTGTGTGTGTGTGTGTGTGTGTGTGTGTGTGTGTGTGTGTGTGTGTGTGTGTGTGTGTGTGTGTGTGTGTGTGTGTGTGTGTGTGTGTGTGTGTGTGTGTGTGTGTGTGTGTGTGTGTGTGTGTGTGTGTGTGTGTGTGGTTGATTATTCTGTACAGTCAGCTACACCTTATTGACTGTGTTAAAGCGTGACCCTCTCTCCTCCCAGAGGGTTATTCAGGTGAACTAAGCCAGCTGACCCACCCTGTCTCCACATTGAATGGAGTTTCACCAGAGATTTCTCTGTCTGGGGTGTGTCACAAATGCCACCCTATTCCCTATATAGTACACTACTATAGACCAGAGCCCTATTCCCTATATAGTGGTACTACTATAGACCAGAGCCCTATTCCCTATATAGTGGTACTACTATAGACCAGAGCCCTATTCCCTATATAGTGGTACTACTATAGACCAGAGCCCTATTCCCTATATAGTGGTACTACTGTAGACCAGAGCCCTATTGCACTAACCAGATGGTAAAGTAGACTAACCAGATGGTAAATTAGACTAACCAGATGGTAAATTAGACTAACCAGATGGTAATTAGACTAACCAGATGGTAAATCAGACTAACCAGATGGTATATTAGACTAACCAGATGTTAAATTAGACTAACCAGATGGTAAATTAGACTAACCAGATGGTAAATCAGACTAACCAGATGATATATTAGACTAACCAGATGGTAAATTAGACTAACCAGATGGTAAATCAGACTAACCAGATGGTATATTAGACTAACCAGATGGTAAATTAGACTAACCAGATGGTATATTAGACTAACCAGATGGTAAATCAGACTAACCAGATGGTAAATTAGACTAACCAGATGGTAAATCAGACTAACCAGATGGTAAATCAGATTAACCAGATGGAGATGGTAAATCAGACTAACCAGATGGAGATGGTAAATTAGACTAACCAGATGGTATATTAGACTAACCAGATGGTAAATCAGACTAACCAGATGGTATATTAGACTAACCAGATGGAGATGGTATATTAGACTAACCAGATGGTATATTAGACTAACCAGATGGTATATTAGACTAACCAGATGGTATATTAGACTAACCAGATGGTATATTAGATTTACCAGATGGTATATTAGACTAACCAGATGGTATATTAGACTAACCAGATGGTATATTAGACTAACCAGATGGAGATGGTAAATTAGACTAACCAGATGGTATATTAGACTAACCAGATGGTAAATTAGACTAACCAGATGGTAAATTAGACTAACCAGATGGTAAATTAGACTAACCAGATGGTAAATTAGACTAACCAGATGGTAAATTAGACTAACCAGATGGTAAATTAGACTAACCAGATGGTAAATTAGACTAACCAGATGGTAAATTAGACTAACCAGATGGTATATTAGACTAACCAGATGGTATATTAGACTAACCAGATGGTAAATTAGACTAACCAGATGGTAAATTAGACTAACCAGATGGTATATTAGACTAACCAGATGGTAAATTAGACTAACCAGATGGTAAATTAGACTAACCAGATGGTAAATTAGACTTACCAGATGGTATATTAGACTAACCAGATGGAGATGGTAAATTAGACTAACCAGATGGTATATTAGACTTACCAGATGGTATATTAGACTAACCAGATGGTATATTAGACTAACCAGATGGAGATGGTAAATTAGACTAACCAGATGGTATATTAGACTTACCAGATGGTATATTAGACTAACCAGATGGTATATTAGACTTACCAGATGGTATATTAGACTAACCAGATGGTATATTAGACTAACCAGATGGTATATTAGACTAACCAGATGGTATATTAGACTAACCAGATGGTATATTAGACTAACCAGATGGAGATGGTAAATTAGACTAACCAGATGGTATATTAGACTAACCAGATGGTAAATTAGACTAACCAGATGGTAAATTAGACTAACCAGATGGTAAATTAGACTAACCAGATGGTAAATTAGACTAACCAGATGGTAAATTAGACTAACCAGATGGTAAATCAGACAAACCAGATGGTAAATTAGACAAACCAGATGGTATATTAGACTAACCAGATGGTAAATTAGACTAACCAGATGGTAAATTAGACTAACCAGATGGTAAATCAGACTAACCAGATGGTAAATTAGACTAACCAGATGGTAAATTAGACTAACCAGATGGTATATTAGACTAACCAGATGGTAAATTAGACTAACCAGATGGTAAATTAGACTAACCAGATGGTATATTAGACTAACCAGATGGTATATTAGACTAACCAGATGGTAAATTAGACTAACCAGATGGTATATTAGACTAACCAGATGGTAAATTAGACTAACCAGATGGTAAATATTAGACTAACCAGATGGTAAATTAGACTAACCAGATGGTAAATTAGACTAACCAGATGGTATATTAGACTAACCAGATGGTAAATTAGACTAACCAGATGGTAAATTAGACTAACCAGATGGTATATTAGACTAACCAGATGGTATATTAGACTAACCAGATGGTAAATTAGACTAACCAGATGGTATATTAGACTAACCAGATGGTATATTAGACTAACCAGATGGTATATTAGACTAACCAGATGGTATATTAGACTAACCAGATGGTATATTAGACTAACCAGATGGAGATGGTAAATTAGACTAACCAGATGGTATATTAGACTAACCAGATGGTAAATTAGACTAACCAGATGGTATATTAGACTAACCAGATGGTATATTAGACTAACCAGATGGAGATGGGTAAACACTTGAATGCTGTATACCAAAAAGCCACGCTCCAAACAAACAGTGCCATCCTTCTAAACTCTGTTTATATAATGGCACAGATTGAGCAGCAGCTAAACTCCCTCTAATTACCAAGATTATCGTCCAGGGTGGGATATAATCTGTGTTGTTTAAGGGGTCTCAGTCTGACCATATGCTGTCTGCTCTTATTCTACTGATGGGACTGAACAGTTGAGGTAGTCACAGAGCTAATTATTGACCTGTCTTTGTTCTGATTGGACTGAACAGTTGAGGTAGTCACAGAGCTAATTATTGACCTGTCTTTGTTCTGATGGGACTGAACAGTTGAGGTAGTCACAGAGCTAATTATTGACCTGTCTTTGTTCTGATTGGACTGAACAGTTGAGGTAGTCACAGAGCTAATTATTGACCTGTCTTTGTTCTGATGGGACTGAACAGTTGAGGTAGTCACAGAGCTAATTATTGACCTGTCTTTGTTCTGATGGGACTGAACAGTTGAGGTAGTCACAGAGCTAATTATTGACCTGTCTTTGTTCTGATGGGACTGAACAGTTGAGGTAGTCACAGAGCTAATTATTGACCTGTCTTTGTTCTGATGGGACTGAACAGTTGAGGTAGTCACAGAGCTAATTATTGACCTGTCTTTGTTCTGATGGGACTGAACAGTTGAGGAAGTCACAGAGCTAATTATTGACCTGTCTTTGTTCTGATTGGACTGAACAGTTGAGGTAGTCACAGAGCTAATTATTGACCTGTCTTTGTTCTGATGGGACTGAACAGTTGAGGTAGTCACAGAGCTAATTATTGACCTGTCTTTGTTCTGATGGGACTGAACAGTTGAGGTAGTCACAGAGCTAATTATCGACCTGTCTTTGTTCTGATTGGACTGAACAGTTGAGGTAGTCACAGAGCTAATTATTGACCTGTCTTTGTTCTGATGGGACTGAACAGTTGAGGTAGTCAGAGCTAATTATTGACCTGTCTTTGTTCTGATGGGCCTGAACAGTTGAGGTAGTCACAGAGCTAATTATTGACCTGTCTTTGTTCTGATTGGACTGAACAGTTGAGGTAGTCACAGAGCTAATTATTGACCTGTCTTTGTTCTGATTGGACTGAACAGTTGAGGTAGTCACAGAGCTAATTATTGACCTGTCTTTGTTCTGATTGGACTGAACAGTTGAGGTAGTCACAGAGGTAATTATTGACCTGTCTTTGTTCTGATTGGACTGAACAGTTGAGGTAGTCACAGAGCTAATTATTGACCTGTCTTTGTTCTGATTGGACTGAACAGTTGAGGTAGTCACAGAGCTAATTATTGACCTGTCTTTGTTCTGATTGGACTGAACAGTTGAGGTAGTCACAGAGCTAATTATTGACCTGTCTTTGTTCTGATTGGACTGAACAGTTGAGGAAGTCACAGAGCTAATTATTGACCAGTCTTTGTTCTGATTGGACTGAACAGTTGAGGTAGTCACAGAGCTAATTATTGACCTGTCTTTGTTCTGATGGGACTGAACAGTTGAGGTAGTCACAGAGCTAATTATTGACCTGTCTTTGTTCTGATGGGACTGAACAGTTGAGGTAGTCACAGAGCTAATTATTGACCTGTCTTTGTTCTGATTGGACTGAACAGTTGAGGAAGTCACAGAGCTAATTATTGACCTGTCTTTGTTCTGATTGGACTGAACAGTTGAGGTAGTCACAGAGCTAATTATTGACCTGTCTTTGTTCTGATGGGACTGAACAGTTGAGGTAGTCACAGAGCTAATTATTGACCTGTCTTTGTTCTGATTGGACTGAACAGTTGAGGTAGTCACAGAGCTAATTATTGACCTGTCTTTGTTCTGATGGGACTGAACAGTTGAGGTAGTCACAGAGCTAATTATTGACCTGTCTTTGTTCTGATGGGACTGAACAGTTGAGGTAGTCACAGAGCTAATTATTAACCTGTCTTTGTTCTGATTGGACTGAACAGTTGAGGTAGTCACAGAGCTAATTATTGACCTGTCTTTGTTCTGATGGGACTGAACAGTTGAGGTAGTCACAGAGCTAATTATTGACCTGTCTTTGTTCTGATCCTACTGATGGGACTGAACAGTTGAGGTAGTCACAGAGATAATTATTGACCTGTCTTTGTTCTGATGGGACTGAACAGTTGAGGTAGTCACAGAGCTAATTATTGACCTGTCTTTGTTCTGATGGGACTGAACAGTTGAGGTAGTCACAGAGCTAATTATTGACCTGTCTTTGTTCTGATGGGACTGAACAGTTGAGGTAGTCACAGAGCTAATTATTGACCTGTCTTTGTTCTGATGGGACTGAACAGTTGAGGTAGTCAGAGCTAATTATTGACCTGTCTTTGTTCTGATTGGACTGAACATTTGAGGTAGTCACAGAGCTAATTATTGACCTGTCTTTGTTCTCCTTGGCTGGTTTCCCAGGTGCCGATTAAGCCTCGTCTTGGATTTGAAAACAATTTCTCTAATATGTGTTTAGTCCAGGTTTTGGCATAATCTGGGTCCGTTGAAACCCAACCTTTGTGTCAGGCCTACTGCCTCGTCGGTGCTGTATCGGCCTACTGCCTCGTCGGTGCTGTATCGGCCTACTGCCTCGTCGGTGCTGTATCGGCCTACTGCCTGGTCGGTGCTGTATCGGCCTACTGCCTGGTCGGTGCTGTATCGGCCTACTGCCTCGTCGGTGCTGTATCGGCCTACTGCCTCGTCGGTGCTGTATCGGCATACTGCCTCGTCGGTGCTGTATCTAAACTGAGGTAGTAGATAGTTCCTGTATACTACTGTCTAAACTGAGGTAGTTGATAGTTCCAGTATACTACTGTCTAAACTGAGGTAGTAGATAGGTCCAGTGTACTACTGCCTCAACTGAGGTAGTAGTACTACTGTCTAAACTGACTGTTCACCATGTGAGATGGCAGAATGTTTAGGTCCATAAAAGCTCCCTGTAATGTTTCCAGTTGATATGTACCAGCTGGTGTCAGAAAGGAGGGAGGCTGGGTAACTGCACCGCCTGGGGCTCGGTGCTGCTTCGTCCTGATGGAGCTGTGGTGTTAGAGAGGAGGGCAGGGGGGATGTGAGGGGAGGCTGGGTAACTGCACCGCCTGGGGCTCGGTGCTGCTTCGTCCTGATGGAGCTGTGGTGTTAGAGAGGAGGGCAGGGGGGATGTGAGGGGAGGCTGGGTAACTGCACCGCCCGGGGCTCGGTGCTGCTTCGTCCTGATGGAGCTGTGGTGTTAGAGAGGAGGGCAGGGGGGATGTGAGGGGAGGCTGGGTAACTGCACCGCCTGGGGCTCGGTGCTGCTTCGTCCTGATGGAGCTGTGGTGTTAGAGAGGAGGGCAGGGGGGATGTGAGGGGAGGCTGGGTAACTGCACCGCCCGGGGCTCGGTGCTGCTTCGTCCTGATGGAGCTGTGGTGTTAGAGAGGAGGGCAGGGGGGATGTGAGGGGAGGCTGGGTAACTGCACCGCCCGGGGCTCGGTGCTGCTTCGTCCTGATGGAGCTGTGGTGTTAGAGAGGAGGGCAGGGGGGATGTGAGGGGAGGCTGGGTAACTGCACCGCCTGGGGCTCGGTGCTGCTTCGTCCTGATGGAGCTGTGGTGTTAGAGAGGAGGGCAGGGGGGATGTGAGGGGAGGCTGGGTAACTGCACCGCCCGGGGCTCGGTGCTGCTTTGTCCTGATGGAGCTGTGGTGTTAGAGAGGAGGGCAGGGGGGATGTGAGGGGAGGCTGGGTAACTGCACCGCCTGGGGCTCGGTGCTGCTTCGTCCTGATGGAGCTGTGGTGTTAGAGAGGAGTGCAGGGGGGATGTGAGGGGAGGCTGGGTAACTGCACCGCTCGGGGTTCGGTGCTGCTTCGTCCTGATGGAGCTGTGGTGTTAGAGAGGAGGGCAGGGGGGATGTGAGGGGAGGCTGGGTAACTGCACCGCCTGGGGCTCGGTGCTGCTTCGTCCTGATGGAGCTGTGGTGTTAGAGAGGAGGGCAGGGGGGATGTGAGGGGAGGCTGGGTAACTGCACCGCCTGGGGCTCGGTGCTGCTTCGTCCTGATGGAGCTGTGGTGTTAGAGAGGAGGGCAGGGGGGATGTGAGGGGAGGCTGGGTAACTACACCGCCCGGGGCTCGGTGCTGCTTCGTCCTGATGGAGCTGTGGTGTTAGAGAGGAGGGCAGGGGGGATGTGGGGGGAGGCTGGGTAACTACACCGCCCGGGGCTCGGTGCTGCTTCGTCCTGATGGAGCTGTGGTGTTAGAGAGGAGGGCAGGGGGGATGTGAGGGGAGGCTGGGTAACTACACCGCCCGGGGCTCGGTGCTGCTTCGTCCTGATGGAGCTGTGGTGTTAGAGAGGAGGGCAGGGGGATGTGAGGGGAGGCTGGGTAACTACACCGCCCGGGGCTCGGTGCTGCTTCGTCCTGATGGAGCTGTGGTGTTAGAGAGGAGGGCAGGGGGATGTGAGGGGGCTGGGTAACTGCACCGCATGGGGCTCGGTGCTGCTTCGTCCTGATGGAGGTGTGGTGTTAGAGAGGAGGGCAGGGGGGATGTGAGGGGAGGCTGGGTAACTGCACCGCCTGGGGCTCGGTGCTGCTTCGTCCTGATGGAGCTGTGGTGTTAGAGAGGAGGGCAGGGGGGATGTGAGGGGAGGCTGGGTAACTGCACCGCCTGGGGCTCGGTGCTGCTTCGTCCTGATGGAGCTGTGGTGTTAGAGAGGAGGGCAGGGGGGATGTGAGGGGAGGCTGGGTAACTGCACCGCCTGGGGCTCGGTGCTGCTTCGTCCTGATGGAGCTGTGGTGTTAGAGAGGAGGGCAGGGGGGATGTGAGGGGAGGCTGGGTAACTGCACCGCCTGGGGCTCGGTGCAGCTTCGTCCTGATGGAGCTGTGGTGCACCATTAACTGTCCAGTTTACACACACACACACACACACACACACACACACACACACACACACACACACACACACACACACACACACACACACACACACACACACACACACACACACACACACACACACACACACACAGCCACACACACACAGCCACACACACACACACACACACACACACACACACACACAGCCACACACACACACACACACACACACACACACACACACACACACACACACACACACACACACACACACACACACACACACACACACACACACACACACACACACACACACACACAGCCACACATATCTCCCCTTACATAGATAGTGATCAGCGGTCTGAAGCTGTTGGCTGCATTCTCCCCTGGCTGAGTACGGCCTGTTAGTTACAGTGAGGGCTGTTATAACTCTGAGTACAGCCTGTTAGTTACAGTGAGGGCTGTTATAACTCTGAGTACGGCCTGTTAGTTACAGTGAGGGCTGTTATAACTCTGAGTACGGTCTGTTAGTTACAGTGAGGGCTGTTATAACTCTGGTTGAGTACGGCCTGCTAGTTACAGTGAGGGCTGTTATAACTCTGGCTGAGTACGGCCTGTTAGTTACAGTGAGGGCTGTTATAACTCTGAGTAAGGCCTGTTAGTTACAGAGAGGGCTGTTATAACTCTGGCTGAGTACGGTCTGTTAGTTACAGTGAGGGCTGTTATAACTCTGAGTACGGCCTGTTAGTTACAGTGAGGGCTGTTATAACTCTGAGTACGGCCTGTTAGTTACAGTGAGGGCTGTTATAACTCTGGCTGAGTACGGCCTGTTAGTTACAGTGAGGGCTGTTATAACTCTGGCTGAGTACGGCCTGTTAGTTACAGTGAGGGCTGTTATAACTCTGGCTCAGTACGGCCTGTTAGTTACAGTGAGGGCTGTTATAACTCTGAGTACGGCCTGTTAGTTACAGTGAGGGCTGTTATAACTCTGGCTGAGTACGGCCTGTTAGTTACAGTGAGGGCTGTTATAACTCTGAGTACGGCCTGTTAGTTACAGAGAGGGCTGTTATAACTCTGGCTGAGTACGGCCTGTTAGTTACAGTGAGGGCTGTTATAACTCTGAGTACGGCCTGTTAGTTACAGTGAGGGCTGTTATAACTCTGAGTACGGCCTGTTAGTTACAGTGAGGGCTGTTATAACTCTGAGTACGGCCTGTTAGTTACAGAGAGGGCTGTTATAACTCTGGCTGAGTACGGCCTGTTAGTTACAGTGAGGGCTGTTATAACTCTGAGTACGGCCTGTTAGTTACAGAGAGGGCTGTTATAACTCTGGCTGAGTACGGCCTGTTAGTTACAGTGAGGGCTGTTATAACTCTGGTTGAGTACGGCCTGCTAGTTACAGTGAGGGCTGTTATAACTCTGGCTGAGTACAGCCTGTTAGTTACAGTGAGGGCTGTTATAACTCTGGCTGAGTACGGCCTGCTAGTTACAGTGAGGGCTGTTATAACTCTGGCTGAGTACGGCCTGTTAGTTACAGTGAGGGCTGTTATAACTCTGGCTCAGTACGGCCTGTTAGTTACAGTGAGGGCTGTTATAACTCTGAGTACGGCCTGTTAGTTACAGTGAGGGCTGTTATAACTCTGGCTGAGTACGGCCTGTTAGTTACAGTGAGGGCTGTTATAACTCTGAGTACGGCCTGTTAGTTACAGTGAGGGCTGTTATAACTCTGAGTACGGCCTGTTAGTTACAGTGAGGGCTGTTATAACTCTGAGTACGGCCTGTTAGTTACAGTGAGGGCTGTTATAACTCTGGCTGTCTACTACATCACCCAGAGTAAACACAGGACCTGACAGGCTGTACTGTCTACTACATCACCCAGAGTAAACACAGGACCTGACAGTCTGTACTGTCTATCACCCAGAGTAAACACAGGACCTGACAGTCTGTACTGTCTATCACCCAGAGTAAACACAGGACCTGACAGGCTGTACTGTCTATCACCCAGAGTAAACACAGGACCTGACAGGCTGTACTGTCTATCACCCAGAGTAAACACAGGACCTGACAGTCTGTACTGTCTATCACCCAGAGTAAACACAGGACCTGACAGGCTGTACTGTCTATCACCCAGAGTAAACACAGGACTTGACAGTCTGTACTGTCTATCACCCAGAGTAAACACAGGACCTGACAGGCTGTACTGTCTATCACCCAGAGTAAACACAGGACCTGACAGTCTGTACTGTCTATCACCCAGAGTAAACACAGGACCTGACAGGCTGTACTGTCTATCACCCAGAGTAAACACAGGACCTGACAGTCTGTACTGTCTATCACCCAGAGTAAACACAGGACCTGACAGGCTGTACTGTCTATCACCCAGAGTAAACACAGGACCTGACAGTCTGTACTGTCTATCACCCACAGTAAACAGAGAGCATGACATCACTTCAGCAGAGCAGGCCTGAGCACAACACCTCCACCCTGGGCTGGGACTGCCAGGTTCAAATACTATTTGAAATTAGTTGAAATATGTTAAATGTGCTTCATTGAGCTTGCCTTGCTTAATGAGCCAATAGAGACGTCCCAAAACTGCAGACTGGCACTCTAGGCAGGCTAGATATGGCACTCTAGGCAGGCTAGATATGGCACTCTAGGCAGGCTAGATATGGCACTCTAGGCAGGCTAGATATGGCACTCTAGGCAGGCTAGATATGGCACTCTAGGCAGGCTAGATATGGCACTCTAGGCAGGCTTGATATGGCACTCTAGGCAGGCTAGATATGGCACTCTAGGCAGGCTAGATATGGCACTCTAGGCAGGCTAGATATGGCACTCTAGGCAGGCTAGATATGGCACTCTAGGCAGGCTAGATATGGCACTCTAGGCAGGCTAGATATGGCACTCTAGGCAGGCTAGATCAAACCATAAAACGATTTAAAAAGATTTTAGGTAGTTTCTGAACCCAGGTCTGTCGTACACCCTGGGATGGGCCAGCCGGTCCTTCAGCCAGCCTGCCTGCCTGCCAGCCAGCCTGCCTGCCTGCCAGCCAGCCAGCCAGCCAGCCAGCCAGCCTGTCATTAATCTACTGGGGAGTGTTTCAGCATGTCTGACTGAGTACACAACAAAGACAGTCAATAACACCGGAGAGCAGCCTGGGGAAGATCAGGGTTTGTCAACTATTGTAGTGAAACCAGCAGCATTGTCTGGGGTGTAGAGTGACCTGTGTCTGGGGTGTAGAGTGACCTGTGTCTGGGGTGTAGAGTGACCTGTGTCTGGGGTGTAGAGTGACCTCTGTCTGGGGTGTAGAGTGACCTATGTCTGGGGTGTAGAGTGACCTATGTCTGGGGTGTAGAGTGACCTATGTCTGGGGTGTAGAGTGACCTGTGTCTGGGGTGTAGAGTGACCTGTGTCTGGGGTGTAGAGTGACCTATGTCTGGGGTGTAGAGTGACCTATGTCTGGGGTGTAGAGTGACCTATGTCTGGGGTGTAGAGTGACCTGTGTCTGGGGTGTAGAGTGACCTGTGTCTGGGGTGTAGAGTGACCTGTGTCTGGGGTGTAGAGTGACCTGTGTCTGGGGTGTAGAGTGACCTGTGTCTGGGGTGTAGAGTGACCTGTGTCTGGGGTGTAGAGTGACCTGTGTCTGGGGTGTAGAGTGACCTGTGTCTGGGGTGTAGAGTGACCTGTGTCTGGGGTGTAGAGTGACCTGTGTCTGGGGTGTAGAGTGACCTGTGTCTGGGGTGTAGAGTGACCGACAATACTGTGTTTACATGGGCTAAATAATCCTTCTACTGGCTAAATAACTCTTCTACTGGCTAAATAACTATTCTACTGGCTAAATAACTCTTCTACTGGCTAAATCTGACACGGGATTCCAGATCGCAAAACCTGAGAGGCTGAGTTGAGCTACATGAGTCATTCAACAGCTCACCCTTCGTCAGTCTTACTGAGCTACATGATCCTACTGTACCAGTTCTAGATCAGTCTGTCTCTAGGTTTCAACATCATTACAGCTTATTACAGCGCAGGAAGGTGTAGGAGTCAAGTCACTTCTTCACTGAGATTTCTGACATCATGCCCGAACAGCGCGTCCGTCGTCCGCAAATTGATTGTGTGTGTCCCCTCCGCCCCAACACCAAACGCGACCAGGACACGCAGGTTGAAATATCATAACAAACTCTGAACCAACTATATTAATTTGGGGACAGGTCGAAAAGCATTAAACATTTATCGCAATTTAGATCGCTAGCTTGCTGTTACTAGCTAATTTGTCTTATTTAGCTAGCTGGCTTGCAGTTGCTAGATAATTTGTCCTATTTAGCTCGTTAGCTTGCAGTTGCTAGATAATTTGTCCTATTTAGCTCGTTAGCTTGCAGTTGCTAGATAATTTGTCCTATTTAGCTCGTTAGCTTGCAGTTGCTAGATAATTTGTCCTATTTAGCTAGTTAGCTTGCAGTTGCTAGATAATTTGTCCTATTTAGCTCGTTAGCTTGCAGTTGCTAGATAATTTGTCCTATTTAGCTCGTTAGCTTGCAGTTGCTAGATAATTTGTCCTATTTAGCTCGTTAGCTTGCAGTTGCTAGATAATTTGTCCTATTTAGCTAGTTAGCTTGCAGTTGCTAGCTAATTTGTCCTATTTAGCTAGTTAGCTTGCTGTTGCTAGCTAATTTGTCCTATTTAGCTAGTTAGCTAGCTGTTGCTAGCTAATTTGTCCTATTTAGCTAGTTAGCTTGCAGTTGCTAGTTTCTCCTGGGATATAAACATTGAGTTGTTATTTTACCTGAAATGCACAAGGTCCTCTACTATTTACACAACTAAAACGGTCAACCAGATCATTTCTAGTCATCTCTCCTCCTTCCAGGCTTCTTCTTCTGAGCCTGTCCTCCTATAGCTCCTCCCACCAGCCTCCACTGTTTTATTTATATATATGGCTGACTGACTGACTGACTGGCTGACTGACTGACTGACTGACTGACTGACTGACTGACTGGCTGGCTGACTAACTGACTGACTGACTGACTGACTGACTGACTGACTGACTGACTGACTGGCAGCTCTCCTCTAACAGCTGTAATGGGGTAGCAGTCAGCAGGATATAATGTGTGTTAACAGGAAGTGGCCCTCCAGGTCCTGACTGACTGACTGACTGACTGACTGGTTGGCTGAATGACTGACTGACTGACTGGTTGGCTGGCTGACTGACTGACTGACTGACTGGCAGCTCTCCTCTAACAGCTGTAACAGGGTAGCAGTCAGCAGGGTATAATGTGTGTTAACAGGAAGTGGCCCTCCAGGTCCTGACTGACTGACTGACTGACTGGCTGACTGGCAGCTCTCCTCTAACAGCTGTAACAGGGTAGCAGTCAGCAGGGTATAATGTATGTTAACAGGAAGTGGCCCTCCAGGTCCTGACTGACTGACTGACTGACTGACTGACTGGCAGCTCTCCTCTAACAGCTGTATTGGGGTAGCAGTCAGCAGGATATAATGTGTGTTAACAGGAAGTGGCCCTCCAGGTCCTGACTGACTGACTGGCTGACTGGCTTACTGACTGACTGGTTGGCTGACTGGCAGCTCTCCTCTAACAGCTGTAATGGGGTAGCAGTCAGCAGGATATAATGTGTGTTAACAGGAAGTGGCCCTCCAGGTCCTGACTGACTGGTTGGCTGAATGACTGACTGACTGACTGACTGACTGACTGACTGACTGACTGACTGGTTGGCTGAATGACTGACTGACTGACTGACTGACTGAATGACTGACTGACTGACTGGTTGGCTGAATGACTGACTGACTGACTGACTGACTGACTGGCAGCTCTCCTCTAACAGCTGTAATGGGGTAGCAGTCAGCAGGATATAATGTGTTAACAGGAAGTGGCCCTCCAGGTCCTGACTGACTGACTGGCTGACTGGCTGACTGACTGACTGGTTGGCTGACTGGCAGCTCTCCTCTAACAGCTGTAATGGGGTAGCAGTCAGCAGGATATAATGTGTGTTAACAGGAAGTGGCCCTCCAGGTCCTGACTGACTGGTTGGCTGACTGACTGGTTGGCTGAATGACTGACTGACTGACTGACTGACTGACTGACTGACAGGCAGCTCTCCTCTAGCAGCTGTAATGGGGTAGCAGTCAGCAGGATATAATGTGTGTTAACAGGAAGTGGCCCTCCAGGTCCTGGTTGGCTGACTGACTGACTGACTGACTGACTGACTGACTGACTGACTGGCAGCTCTCCTCTAACAGCTGTAATGGGGTAGCAGTCAGCAGGATATAATGTGTGTTAACAGGAAGTGGCCCTCCAGGTCCCTGACTGACTGACTGACTGACTGACTGACTGGCAGCTCTCCTCTAACAGCTGTAACGGGGTAGCAGTCAGCAGGGTCAGGATAACTTAACTCATATTTACTCTCTCGATGACACTGCTTTGAAACGCAGGAGAAAGAAGATGAGCCTCTCCCTGCTGTTTCGGGGCGGCAGGGTAGCCTAGTGGTTAGAGTGGAGGGGCGGCAGGGTAGCCTAGTGGTTAGAGTGGAGGGGCGGCAGGTAGACTAGTGGTTAGAGTGGAGGGGCGGCAGGGTAGCCTAGTGGTTAGAGTGGAGGGGCGGCAGGGTAGCCTAGTGGTTAGAGTGGAGGGGCGGCAGGGTAGCCTAGTGGTTAGAGTGGAGGGGCGGCAGGGTAGCCTAGTGGTTAGAGTGGAGGGGCGGCAGGGTAGCCTAGTGGTTAGATCGTTGGACTAGTAACCGGAAGATGAGCCTCTTCCTCTCCCTGCTGTGTCACATTTAGACACCGTTTATCATTGCTGTGTGGCACCATGACTCTATGAGATAATAACAGACTCTGCCTAGCAGCATACCTGGTACCATGACTCTATGAGATAATAACACACTCTGCATAGCCAGCATACCTGGTACCATGACTCTATGAGATAATAACACACTCTGCCTAGCAGCATACCTGGTACCATGACTCTATGAGATAATAACACACTCTGCATAGCCAGCATACCTGGTACCATGACTCTATGAGATAATAACACACTCTGCATACCTGGTACCATGACTCTATGAGATAATAACACACTCTGCATACCTGGTACCATGACTCTATGAGATAATAACAGACTCTGCATAGCAGCATACCTGGTACCATGACTCTATGAGATAATAACACACTCTGCATAGCCAGCATACCTGGTACCATGACTCTATGAGATAATAACACACTCTGCATACCTGACACCATGACTCTATGAGATAATAACACACTCTGCATAGCCAGCATACCTGGTACCATGACTCTATGAGATAATAACACACTCTGCATAGCCAGCATACCTGGTACCATGACTCTATGAGATAATAACACACTCTGCATACCTGGCACCATGACTCTATGAGATAATAACACACTCTGCATAGCCAGCATACCTGGTACCATGACTCTATGAGATAATAACACACTCTGCATAGCCAGCATACCTGGTACCATGACTCTATGAGATAATAACACACTCTGCATACCTGACACCATGACTCTATGAGATAATAACACACTCTGCATAGCCAGCATACCTGGCACCATGACTCTATGAGATAATAACACACTCTGCATAGCCAGCATACCTGGTACCATGACTCTATGAGATAATAACACACTCTGCATACCTGACACCATGACTCTATGAGATAATAACACACTGCATAGCCAGCATACCTGGTACCATGACTCCAGGAGGGGAGACTCCTAATCTAGAATAACCTACTCAGTGTTACTCTGCATAGCCATCATACCTGGTACCTGACCCCAGGAGGGGAGACTCCTAATCTAGAATAACCTACTCAGTGTTACTCTGCATAGCCAGCAGACTCCTAATCTAGAATAACCCACTCAGTGTTAATCTGTGATGGGGAGCATATTGTGTCATAGCACCATGCGGTACCTCGTCCTCCCAGTCACACAGGGATCATAGCTCTCAGAGCTTGTAAAGTCCCTCAGACACTTACTCATTATCCACCAAGCTGATTATCTGAGGCAGAGAACTAGCACCTACATCTCTCTCTCTCTCTCTCCCTGAGGTTTAACCAGCTCTAATATTTGGGTTGTCCTCTCAAGCTCTAATCAGCTGAAGGTTTTCTTGTTCTCAGATATATTATCTCTGAGAGAACAGTTCCAAGCGAGGAACCAATGAGGAATGAGGAATGAGGAACCATTCCCCAAACCAGGCCTGTCTCCTTAATGAGGGACCATTCCCCAAACCAGGCCTGTCTCCTTAATGATGAACCATTCCCCAAACCAGGCCTGTCTCCTTAATGAGGAACCATTCCCCAAACCAGGCCTGTCTCCTTAATGAGGTACCATTCCCCAAACCAGGCCTGTCTCCTTAATGAGGGACCATTCCCCAAACCAGGCCTGTCTCCTTAATGAGGGACCATTCCCCAAACCAGGCCTGTCTCCTTAATGAGGGACCATTCCCCAAACCAGGCCTCCATCCTTAATGAGGGACCATTCCCCAAACCAGGCCTGTCTCCTTAATGATGGACCATTCCCCAAACCAGGCCTGTCTCCTTAATGAGGGACCATTCCCCAAACCAGGCCTGTCTCCTTAATGATGGACCATTCCCCAAACCAGGCCTGTCTCCTTAATGAGGGACCATTCCCCAAACCAGGCCTGTCTCCTTAATGAGGGACCATTCCCCAAACCAGGCCTGTCTCCTTAATGAGGGACCATTCCCCAAACCAGGCCTGTGTCCTTAATGAGGAACCATTCCCCAAACCAGGCCTCCATCCTTAATGATGGACCATTCCCCAAACCAGGCCTGTGTCCTTAATGAGGGACCATTCCCCAAACCAGGCCTCCATCCTTAATGATGGACCATTCCCCAAACCAGGCCTCCATCCTTAATGAGGGACCATTCCCCAAACCAGGCCTGTCTCTTTAATGAGGGACCATTCCCCAAACCAGGCCTGTCTCCTAAATGAGGGACCATTCCCCAAACCAGGCCTGTGTCCTTAATGATGGACCATTCCCCAAACCAGGCCTGTCTCCTTAATGAGGGACCATTCCCCAAACCAGGCCTGTGTCCTTAATGAGGGACCATTCCCCAAACCAGGCCTGTGTCCTTAATGAGGAACCATTCCCCAAACCAGGCCTGTCTCCTTAATGAGGAACCATTCCCCAAACCAGGCCTGTGTCCTTAATGAGGGACCATTCCCCAAACCAGGCCTAGGTCCTTAATGAGGAACCATTCCCCAAACCAGGCCTGTCTCCTTAATGAGGAACCATTCCCCAAACCAGGCCTGTGTCCTTAATGATGGACCATTCCCCAAACCAGGCCTGTCTCCTTAATGAGGTACCATTCCCCAAACCAGGCCTAGGTCCTTAATGATGGACCATTCCCCAAACCAGGCCTGTCTCCTTAATGAGGGACCATTCCCCAAACCAGGCCTGTCTATGCAGGAATCAGTGGGAGCCAGAGCACAGTAGTGGAGAGAGATGTGCAGTATTGATATGCAGTAATCAGTGGGAGACAGAGCACAGTAGTGGAGAGAGATGGTAACCCCTGGTTTCTGGTAACACCTGGTTTCTGGTAACCCCTGGTTTCTGTTAACACCTGGATTCTGTTAATACCTGGTTTCTGGTAACCCCTGGTTTCTGGTAACCCCTGGTTTCCCCAGTACACTATACTGTGTGGTTGCCTGGTTTCTGTTCTGTCATGAAGTGTGTTATTACAGGCGTAGCTGCCAGTTGTGTTTCTAGAAGCCTCCCTGAGGTTTAACCTGCTCCATGACCCTGCAGCTCTAACCAACTAGAGGTTTGTTCAAAATGCAACTAGATTTACCAGTTTTAATGTACTATTTCTTCATTGTCTTTTGTTTGTAGCGCATGTCTGGTTTCTCCGTCTTGTCAATGTTCAAATCAAATTGTATTTGTCACATGAATACAACAGGTGTAGTAGACCTGACAGTGAAATGCTGAATACAACAGGTGTAGTAGACCTTACAGTCTTACCTTACCTTACTTTACATGGTAAAATAACAATATGGAGAGTCAATGTGGAGACTATATACAGGGTATTACGGTAGAGAGTCAATGTGGAGGCTCTATACAGGGTATTACGGTACAGAGTCAATGTGGAGACTATATACAGGGTATTACGGTAGAGAGTCAATGTGGAGGCTATATACAGGGTATTACGGTAGAGAGTCAATGTGGAGGCTATATACAGGGTATTACGGTACAGAGTCAATGTGGAGACTATATACAGGGTATTACGGTACAGAGTCAATGTGGAGGCTATATACAGGGTGTTATGGTACAGAGTCAATGTGGAGACTATATACAGGGTGTTACGGTACAGAGTCAATGTGGAGGCTATATACAGGGGGTACCGGTACAGAGTCAATGTGGAGGCTATATACAGGGGTACCGGTACAGAGTCAATGTGGAGGCTATATACAGGGGTACCGGTACAGAGTCAATGTGGAGGCTATATACAGGGTATTACGGTACAGAGTCAATGTGGAGGCTATATACAGGGTGTTACGGTACAGAGTCAATGTGGAGACTATATACAGGGGGTACCGGTACAGAGTCATTGTGGAGGCTATATTCAGGGTATTACGGTACAGAGTCAATGTGGAGACTATATACAGGGTGTTACGGTACAGAGTCAATGTGGAGGCTATATACAGGGTGTTACGGTACAGAGTCAATGTGGAGGCTATATACAGGGTGTTACGGTACAGAGTCAATGTGGAGGCTATATACAGGGTATTACGGTACAGAGTCAATGTGGAGGCTATATACAGGGGGTACGGGGTACAGAGTCAATGTGGATGCTATATACAGGGTATTACGGTACAGAGTCAATGTGGAGGCTATATACAGGGTATTACGGTACAGAGTCAATGTGGAGGCTATATACAGGGTATTACGGTACAGAGTCAATGTGGAGGCTATATACAGGGTGTTACGGTACAGAGTCAATGTGGAGGCTATATACAGGGTGTTACGGTACAGAGTCAATGTGGAGGCTATATACAGGGTATTACGGTACAGAGTCAATGTGGAGGCTATATACAGGGTGTTACGGTACAGAGTCAATGTGGAGGCTATATACAGGGTGTTACGGTACAGAGTCAATGTGGAGGCTATATACAGGGTGTACCAGTACAGAGTCAATGTGGAGGCTATATACAGGAGGTACCGGTACAGAGTCAATGTGGAGGCTATATACAGGGGTACCGGTACAGAGTCAATGTGGAGGCTATATACAGGGTATTACGGTACAGAGTCAATGTGGAGACTATATACAGGGGTACCGGTACAGAGTCAATGTGGAGGCGATATACAGGGGGTACCGGTACAGAGTCAATGTGGAGGCTATATACAGGGTATTACGGTACAGAGTCAATGTGGAGGCTATATACAGGGTATTACGGTACAGAGTCAATGTGGAGGCTATATACAGGGTATTACGGTACAGAGTCAATGTGGAGGCTATATACAGGGTGTTACGGTACAGAGTCAATGTGGAGGCTATATACAGGGTGTTACGGTACAGAGTCAATGTGGAGGCTATATACAGGGTATTACGGTACAGAGTCAATGTGGAGGCTATATACAGGGTGTTACGGTACAGAGTCAATGTGGAGGCTATATACAGGGTGTTACGGTACAGAGTCAATGTGGAGGCTATATACAGGGGGTACCAGTACAGAGTCAATGTGGAGGCTATATACAGGGGGTACCGGTACAGAGTCAATGTGGAGGCTATATACAGGGGGTACCGGTACAGAGTCAATGTGGAGGCTATATACAGGGTATTACGGTACAGAGTCAATGTGGAGACTATATACAGGGGGTACCGGTACAGAGTCAATGTGGAGGCTATATACAGGGGGTACCGGTACAGAGTCAATGTGGAGGCTATATACAGGGTGTTACGGTACAGAGTCAATGTGGAGGCTATATACAGGGTATTACGGTACAGAGTCAATGTGGAGGCTATATACAGGGTATTACGGTACAGAGTCAATGTGGAGGCTATATACAGGGTGTTGCGGTACAGAGTCAATGTGGAGGCTATATACAGGGTGTTACGGTACAGAGTCAATGTGGAGGCTATATACAGGGTATTACGGTACAGAGTCAATGTGGAGGCTATATACAGGGTGTTACGGTACAGAGTCAATGTGGAGGCTATATACAGGGTATTACGGTACAGAGTCAATGTGGAGGCTATATACAGGGGGTACCGGTACAGAGTCAATGTGGAGGCTATATACAGGGTATTACGGTACAGAGTCAATGTGGAGACTATATACAGGGGGTACCGGTACAGAGTCAATGTGGAGGCTATATACAGGGGGTACCGGTACAGAGTCAATGTGGAGGCTATATACAGGGTATTACGGTACAGAGTCAATGTGGAGGCTATATACAGGGTATTACGGTACAGAGTCAATGTGGAGGCTATATATATACAGGGTGTTACGGTACAGAGTCAATGTGGAGGCTATATACAGGGTGTTACGGTACAGAGTCAATGTGGAGGCTATATACAGGGTATTACGGTACAGAGTCAATGTGGAGGCTATATACAGGGTGTTACGGTACAGAGTCAATGTGGAGGCTATATACAGGGTATTACGGTACAGAGTCAATGTGGAGGCTATATACAGGGTGTTACGGTACAGAGTCAATGTGGAGGCTATATACAGGGTATTACGGTACAGAGTCAATGTGGAGGCTATATACAGGGGGTACGGGGTACAGAGTCAATGTGGAGGCTATATACAGGGTATTACGGTACAGAGTCAATGTGGAGGCTATATACAGGGTGTTACGGTACAGAGTCAATGTGGAGGCTATATACAGGGTATTACGGTACAGAGTCAATGTGGAGGCTATATACAGGGGGTACGGGGTACAGAGTCAATGTGGAGGCTATATACAGGGTATTACGGTACAGAGTCAATGTGGAGGCTATATACAGGGTGTTACGGTACAGAGTCAATGTGGAGGCTATATACAGGGTGTTACGGTACAGAGTCAATGTGGAGGCTATATACAGGGTGTTACGGTACAGAGTCAATGTGGAGGCTATATACAGGGTGTTACGGTACAGAGTCAATGTGGAGGCTATATACAGGGGGTACCAGTACAGAGTCAATGTGGAGGCTATATACAGGGTGTTACGGTACAGAGTCAATGTGGAGGCTATATACAGGGTATTACGGTACAGAGTCAATGTGGAGGCTATATACAGGGTATTACAGTACAGAGTCAATGTGGAGGCTATATACAGGGGGTACCTTTAACCATTTGTACATTGTTAAAACACTGTATATATATAATATGACATTAGCAATGTCTTGAGAGAGAGAGAGAGAGAGAGAATTCTTAGCTGGATCAGGGGAGTACCCTACGTTAGAAT
>NW_026279532.1:37500-57500 GCF_023373465.1 Oncorhynchus keta
GGTCTCTCTCTCTCTGGTCTCTGGTCTCTCTCTCTCTGGTCTCTGGTCTCTCTCTCTGGTCTCTGGTCTCTCTCTCTCTGGTCTCTCTCTCTCTGGTCTCTGGTCTCTCTCTCTGGTCTCTGGTCTCTCTCTCTGGTCTCTCTCTCTGGTCTCTGGTCTCTCTCTCTGGTCTCTGGTCTCTGGTCTCTCTCTCTCTGGTCTCTGGTCTCTCTCTCTGGTCTCTCTCTCTGGTCTCTCTCTCTGGTCTCTCTCCCTGGTCTCTGGTCTCTCTCTCTGGTCTCTGGTCTCTCTCTCTGGTCTCTGGTCTCTCTCTCTCTCCCCCAACCTCCCTCTCTGGTCTGTTCCTCTCAATTCAATTTAAGGGGCTTTATTGACATGGGTAACATATGTTTGCGTTTTAAGTGAAATTAACAGTAAACATTACACTCACAAAAGTTACAAAAGAATAAAGACATTACAAATATCATATTATATGTATATATATACAGTGTTGTAATGATGTGAAAATAGTTAAAATACACAAGGGAAAATAAATAAGCATAAATATGGGTTGTATTTACAATGGTGTTTGTTCTTCACTGGTTGCCCTTTTCTCGTGGCAACAGGTCACACATCTTGCTGCTGTGATGTCACACTGTGGTATTTCACCCAGTAGATATGGGAGTTTATCAAACTTGGGTTTGTGTAATCCTGAGTGAAATATATGTGTCTCTAATATGGTCATTACATTGGGCAGGAGGTTAGGAAGTGATATTTCATCCAGTAGATATGGGAGTTTATCAGAATTGTGGGTCTGTGTAATCCTGAGTGAAATATATGTGTCAGACTGTGAGACGTCATAAAAAAAACCGTGTTTCTCATGAAAAAGTCTGTAGCGTCCAAACGGTTTGGTCGACAAACGAATACGGCCGCTCTAATGGAAAGATGAGACCCTCGCGAACCCCAAGGGACTCGCCTGAGGTCCGTACCATCCATATGCTGACATTGACTTTGCTATTTGTGTGTGTCGCTACGTTTCGCTTGGTAGCTAGACAGCCAGCCCATAGAGAGAACATTGCATTGTGGGGGTTTTGTAGTCGACTTGAGCTGCAACAGGTTTTCCACAACCTTATTATAATGGCAGAATGAAACATTTGTTCACCAAAGATATTGTTGTCATTTATTAGTGTTATGTAATACTGTGAATTATAGGAATTAGGGTTTTGGGGTGGATTTCTCCTTAAGTATTTCACTGTTATCTGTGACTCTGTGCATGGTACCAAATAGTAGATTATCTCTGTGGTACTAAATAGTTGATTATCTCTGTGGTACTAAATAGTAGATTATCTCTGTGGTACTAAATAGTAGATTATCTCTGTGGTACTAAATAGTAGATTATCTCTGTGACTCTGTGCATGGTACTAAATAGTAGATTATCTCTGTGACCCTGTCTGTGCATGGTACTAAATAGTAGATTATCTCTGTGGTACTAAATAGTAGATTATCTCTGTGGCCCTGTGCATGATACTAAATAGTAGATTATCTCTGTGACCCTGTCTGTGCATGGTACTAAATAGTAGATTATCTCTGTGGTACTAAATAGTAGATTATCTCTGTGGCCCTGTGCATGATACTAAATAGTAGATTATCTATGTGGCCCTGTCTGTGCATGGTACTAAATAGTAGATTATCTCTGTGACCCTGTCTGTGCATGGTACTAAATAGTAGATTATCTCTGTGATCCTGTCTGTGCATGGTACTAAATAGTAGATTATCTCTGTGACCTTGTCTGTGCATGGTACTAAATAGTAGATTATCTCTGTGGTACTAAATAGTAGATTATCTCTGTGGCCCTGTGCATGATAATAAATAGTAGATTATCTCTGTGACCCTGTCTGTGCATGGTACTAAATAGTAGATTATCTCTGTGGTACTAAATAGTAGATTATCTCTGTGACCCTGTGCATGGTACCAAATAGTAGATTATCTCTGTGACCCTGTCTGTGCATGGTACTAAATAGTAGATTATCTCTGTGGTACTAAATAGTAGATTATCTCTGTGGCCCTGTGCATGATAATAAATAGTAGATTATCTCTGTGACCCTGTCTGTGCATGGTACTAAATAGTAGATTATCTCTGTGACCCTGTCTGTGCATGGTACTAAATAGTAGATTATCTCTGTGACCCTGTCTGTGCATGGTACTAAATAGTAGATTATCTCTGTGACCCTGTCTGTGCATGGTACTAAATAGTAGATTATCTCTGTGACCCTGTCTGTGCATGGTACTAAATAGTAGATTATCTCTGTGGTACTAAATAGTAGATTATCTCTGTGGCCCTGTGCATGGTACTAAATAGTAGATTATCTCTGTGACCCTGTCTGTGCATGGTACTAAATAGTAGATTATTTCTGTGGTACTACATAGTAGATTATCTCTGTGACCCTGTCTGTGCATGGTACTAAATAGTAGATTATCTCTGTGGCCCTGTGCATGGTACTAAATAGTAGATTATCTCTGTGGCCCTGTGCATGGTACTAAATAGTAGATTATCTCTGTAGCACCAAAAAAGATCCCCTCAGCCCAGATCCCCTCAGCCTAGATCCTCTCAGCCCAGATCCTCTCAGCCCAGATCCTCTCAGCCCAGATCCCCTCAGCCCAGATCCCCTCAGCCCAGATCCTCTCAGCCCAGATCCTCTCAGCCCAGATCCTCTCAGCCCCAGATCCTCTCAGCCCCAGATCCTCTCAGCCCAGATCCTCTCAGCCCAGATCCTCTCAGCCCAGATCCCCAGATCCTCTCAGCCCAGATCCTCTCAGCCCAGATCCTCTCAGCCCCAGATCCCCTCAACCCAGATCCTCTCAGCCCAGATCCTCTCAGCCCCAGATCCTCTCAGCCCAGATCCCCATATCATCTCAGCCCAGATCCTCTCAGCCCAGATCCTCTCAGCCCAGATCCTCTCAGCCCAGATCCCCATATCATCTCAGCCCAGATCCTCTCAGCCCAGATCCTCTCAGCCCCAGATCCTCTCAGCCCAGATCCTCTCAGCCCAGATCCTCTCAGCCCCAGATCCTCTCAACCCAGATCCCCATATCATCTCAGCCCAGATCCTCTCAGCCCAGATCCTCTCAGCCCAGATCCTCTCAGCCCCAGATCCTCTCAGCCCAGATCCCCATATCATCTCAGCCCAGATCCTCTCAGCCCAGATCCTCTCAGCCCCAGATCCTCTCAGCCCCAGATCCTCTCAGCCCAGATCCTCTCAGCCCCAGATCCTCTCAGCCCCAGATCCTCTCAGCCCAGATCCTCTCAGCCCAGATCCTCTCAGCCCAGATCCTCTCAGCCCAGATCCCCTCAACCCAGATCCTCTCAACTCAGATCCTCTCAGCCCAGATCCTCTCAGCCCCAGATCCCCAGATCCAGATCAGATGTGTAATAAGGGTTAGGGTTAGAATATGAAAGCCAACCCAGCTGAGACTTCTCTACAACAACAGAGCTGGGAACACGGTAGTGCACTATATAGGGGACACGGCAGTGCACTATATAGGCAACACGGTAGTGCACTATATAGGCAACACGGTAGTGCACTATATAGGGAACACGGTAGTGCACTATATAGGGAACACGAGTGCACTATATAGCCCCAGAACACGGTAGTGCACTATATAGGGAACACCCAGATGCACTATATAGGAACACGGTAGTGCACCAGATCACTATATAGGGGACACCACTATATAGGGAACACGGTAGTGCACTATATAGGGGACACCACTATATAGGGAACAGATGCACTATCAGGGAACACGGTAGTCACTATATAGGGAACACGGTAGTGCACTATGTAGGGGACACGTTAGTGCACTATATAGGGGACACGGTAGTGCACCCAGATCCTAGGAAACACAGCACTATATAGGGAACACGGAGTGCACTATATAGGGACTCAGCACTATGTAGGGGACACGGTAGTGCACTATGTAGGAAACACGGTAGTGCACTATATAGGAACACGGTAGTGCACTATATAGGGAACACGGTAGTGCACTATGTAGGGGACACGGAGTGCACTATATAGGAACACGGTAGCACTATATAGGGAACACGGTATGCACTATATAGGGGACACGGTAGTGCACTATATAGGGAACACGTTAGTGCACTATATAGGGAACACGGTAGTGCACTATATAGGGAACACGGTAGTGCACTATGAGGGGACACGGTAGTGCACTATGTAGGGGACACGGTAGTGCACTATATAGGGAACACGGTAGTGCACAATATAGGGAACACGGTAGTGCACTATATAGGGAACACGGTAGTGCACTATATAGGGGACACGGTAGTGCACTATATAGGGAACACAGCACTATATAGGGAACACGGTAGTGCACTAAGAACTGTAGGTTAGGGAACACGGTAGTGCACTATATAGGGAACACGGTAGTGCACTATGGGAACACGGTAGTGCACTATATAGGGGACACGGTAGTGCACTATATAGGGGACACGGTAGTGCACTATATAGGGGACACGGTAGTGCACTATATAGGGAACACGGTAGTGCACTATATAGGGAACACGGTAGTGCACTATATAGGCAACACGGTAGTGCACTATATAGGGAACACGGTAGTGCACTATATAGGGAACACGGTAGTGCACTATATAGGTAACACGGTAGTGCACTATATAGGGAACACGGTAGTGCACTATATAGGGAACACGGTAGTGCACTATATAGGGAACACGGTAGTGCACTATATAGGGAACACGGTAGTGCACTATATAGGGAACACGGTAGTGCACTATATAGGGAACACGGTAGTGCACTATATAGGGAACACGGTAGTGCACTATATAGGGAACACGGTAGTGCACTATATAGGGGACACGGTAGTGCACTATATAGGGGACACGGTAGTGCACTATATAGGAACACGGTAGTGCACTATATAGAGGACACGGTAGTGCACTATAGGGAACACGGTAGTGCACTATATAGGGAACACGGTAGTGCACTATATAGGGAACACGGTAGTGCACTATGTAGGGGACACGTTAGTGCACTATATAGGGGACACGGTAGTGCACTATGTAGGGGACATGGTAGTGCACTATGTAGGAAACACGGTAGTGCACTATATAGGAACACGGTAGTGCACTATATAGGGACACGGTAGTGCACTATGTAGGGACACGGTAGTACACTATGTAGGAAACACGGTAGTGCACTATATAGGGAACACGGTAGTGCACTATATAGGGAACACGGTAGTGCACTATGTAGGGGACACGGTAGTGCACTATATAGGGAACACGGTAGTGCACAATATATGGAACACGGTAGTGCACTATATAGGGGACACGGTAGTGCACTATATAGGGAACACGTTAGTGCACTATATAGGGAACACGGTAGTGCACTATATAGGGGAACACGGTAGTGCACTATGTAGGGGACACGGTAGTGCACTATGTAGGGGACACGGTAGTGCACTATATAGGGAACACGGTAGTGCACTATATAGGGAACACGGTAGTGCACTATATAGGGAACACGGTAGTGCACTATATAGGGGACACGGTAGTGCACTATATAGGGAACACGGTAGTGCACTATATAGGGAACACGGTAGTGCACTATATAGGGAACACGGTAGTGCACTATATAGGGAACACGGTAGTGCACTATATAGGGAACACGGTAGTGCACTATATAGGGAACACGGTAGTGCACTATATAGGGGACACGGTAGTGCACTATATAGGGGACACGGTAGTGCACTATATAGGGGACACGGTAGTGCACTATATAGGGGACACGGTAGTGCACTATATAGGGAACACGGTAGTGCACTATATAGGGAACACGGTAGTGCACTATATAGGAACACGGTAGTGCACTATATAGGGAACACGGTAGTGCACTATATAGGGAACACGGTAGTGCACTATATAGGGAACACGGTAGTGCACTATATAGGGAACACGGTAGTGCACTATATAGGGACACGGTAGTGCACTATATAGGGGACACGGTAGTGCACTATATAGGAACACGGTAGTGCACTATGTAGGGGACACGGTAGCACTATATAGGGGACACTAGTGCACTATATAGGGACACGGTAGTGCACTATATAGGGGACACGGTAGTGCACTATATAGGGGACACGGTAGTGCACTATATAGGGAACACGGTAGTGCACTATATAGGGAACACGTTAGTGCACTATATAGGAACACGGTAGTGCACTATATAGGAACACGGTAGTGCACTATATAGGGGACACGCTAGTGCACTATATAGGGAACACGGTAGTGCACTATATAGGGGACAAGGTAGTGCACTATATAGGGAACACGGTAGTGCACTATATAGGGAACACGGTAGTGCACTATATAGGAACACGGTAGTGCACTATATAGGGGACACGGTAGTGCACTATATAGGGAACACGGTTGTGCACTATATAGGGAACACGGTAGTGCACTATATAGGGACACGGTAGTGCACTATATAGGGGACACGGTAGTGCACTATATAGGGGACACGGTAGTGCACTATATAGGGGACACGGTAGTGCACTATATAGGGAACACGGTAGTGCACTATATAGGGGACACGGTAGTGCACTATATAGGGAACACGGTAGTGCACTATATAGGGGACACGGTAGTGCACTATATAGGGGACACGGTAGTGCACTATATAGGGGACACGGTAGTGCACTATATAGGGGACACGGTAGTGCACTATATAGGGGACACGGTAGTGCACTATATAGGGGACACGGTAGTGCACTATATAGGGGACACGGTAGTGCACTATATAGGGAACACGGTAGTGCACTACCGGGGTCAGAAGGTCATAGAGAGGGGGTTCAGGGATCCTTTATGACGTTCCTGCCTCCACATACATGACCGCGGGGTCAGAAGGTAATGGAGAGGGGGTTCAGGGAGACTTTATGACGTTCCTGCCTCCACACACATGACCGCGGGGTCAGAAGGTCATAGAGAGGGGGTTCAGGGAGCCTTTATGACGTTCCTGCCTCCACATACATGACCGCGGGGTCAGAAGGTCATAGAGAGGGGGTTCAGGGAGCCTTTATGACGTTCCTGCCTCCACATACATGACCGCGGGGTCAGAAGGTCATAGAGAGGGGGTTCAGGGAGCCTTTATGACGTTCCTGCCTCCACATACAAGACCGCGGGGTCAGAAGGTCATAGAGAGGGGGTTCAGGGAGCCTTTATGACGTTCCTGCCACCACATACAAGACCGCGGGGTCAGAAGGTCATAGAGAGGGGGTTCAGGGAGGTTAACGGTATTTAAGGCTGGCTACTCTATTCAGTAGACGTTGGCTAGCTGTTAGCTGTTAGCTCTAATGAACTGTCCTCTGTGGTATTATGGCCCAGTATTCAGAGAGCTGAGGAGACCCTTCAGCTGTGATAGCTGAGATGCTGAAATAGACTCTAGACTGTAGTCTGTCTGACTTAGCAGGGCAGGGCCTTGTCAGGGGCTGAAAGACAGATCCAACCAGACATATGGAGGCTGAAAGGCAGCAGAGCAGAGCTGAGGAGTCAGGGGCTGAGGAGTCAGGGGCTGAGGAGTCAGGGTCTGAGGAGTCAGGGGCTGAGGAGTCGGGGGCTGAGGAGTCAGGGTCTGAGGAGTCGGGGGCTGAGGAGTCGGGGGCTGAGGAGTCGGGGCTGAGGAGTCGGGGGCTGAGGAGTCGGGGCTGAGGAGTCGGGGGCTGAGGAGTCAGGGGCTGAGGAGTCAGGGGCTGAGGAGTCAGGGGCTGAGGAGTCGGGGGCTGAGGAGTCGGGGGCTGAGTAGTCGGGGGCTGAGTAGTCGGGGGCTGAGGAGTCGGGGGCTGAGGAGTCGGGGGCTGAGGAGTCGGGGGCTGAGGAGTCGGGGGCTGAGGAGTCGGGGGCTGAGGAGTCGGGGGCTGAGGAGTCGGGGCTGAGGAGTCGGGGCTGAGGAGTCGGGGCTGAGGAGTCGGGGCTGAGGAGTCGGGGGCTGAGGAGTCGGGGGCTGAGGAGTCGGGGCTGAGGAGTCAGGGGATGAAGGGATTAGGGGGCTGGGGAGGTTATGGCCAGGGTGGAGAGGGGTCAGGGCTGAGGTGGAGGCAGTGAACTCCCTAGTGATTCATATAAGTGCAGATACATCACCTCTGTCTCTGGTATGAAGGGGGTTGGGGTGGACAGGGTGCTTCCAGAATATCTCCTCTGGGACAGAGGGGTGTACCGAGAGAGAGAGAGACCGTACTGATGGGATGGACAGGGTTAGAACCATGTGACCTGGCCTAAATGACCTGGTCACGCTGGTTGAAACACTCAAACACATTCCCAAACTAAGACTGTGGATTTTTTATTTTGTTTATTCATTTAACTAGGCAAGTCAGTTTTAAGAACAAGTTCTTATTTACAATGACGGGCCTACACCAGACCAAAACCCCGGACGACGCCGGGCCAATTGTGCGCCGCCCTATGAGACTCCCAATCGCGGCCCGGTTGTGATACAGCCTGGATTCGAACCAGGGCGTCTGTAGTGACGCCTCAAGAACTGAGATGCAGTGCCTTAGACCGCTGCGTCACTCGGGAGCATCTTAGTGGACATGGTATCTTTGATTAGTAAATACTGTGGACATGGTATCTTTGATTAGTAAATACTGTGGACATGGTATCTTTGTGATTAGTAAATACTGTGGACATGGTATCTTTGTGATTAGTAAATACTGTGGACATGGTATCTTTGTGATTAGTAAATACTGTGTGGACATGGTATCTTTGTGATTAGTAAATACTGTGGACATGGTATCTTTGATTAGTAAATACTGTGTGGACATGGTATCTTTGATTAGTAAATACTGTGTGGACATGGTATCTTTGTGATTAGTAAATACTGTGTGGACATGGTATCTTTGTGATTAGTAAATACTGTGTGGACATGGTATCTTTGTGATTAGTAAATACTGTGTGGACATGGTATCTTTGTGATTAGTAAATACTGTGTGGACATGGTATCTTTGTGATTAGTAAATACTGTGTGGACATGGTATCTTTGTGATTAGTAAATACTGTGTGGACATGGTATCTTTGTGATTAGTAAATACTGTGTGGACATGGTGTCTTTGTGATTAGTAAATACTGTGTGGACATGGTATCTTTGTGATTAGTAAATACTGTGTGGACATGGTATCTTTGTGATTAGTAAATACTGTGTGGACATGGTATCTTTGATATTAGTAAATACTGTGGACATGGTATCTTTGATATTAGTAAATACTGTGTGGACATGGTATCTTTGTGATTAGTAAATACTGTGTGGACATGGTATCTTTGTGATTAGTAAATACTGTGTGGACATGGTATCTTTGTGATTAGTAAATACTGTGTGGACATGGTATCTTTGTGATTAGTAAATACTGTGTGGACATGGTATCTTTGTGATTAGTAAATACTGTGTGGACATGGTATCTTTGTGATTAGTAAATACTGTGGACATGGTATCTTTGTGATTAGTAAATACTGTGTGGACATGGTATCTTTGTGATTAGTAAATACTGTGGACATGGTATCTTTGTGATTAGTAAATACTGTGTGGACATGGTATCTTTGTGATTAGTAAATACTGTGTGGACATGGTATCTTTGATTAGTAAATACTGTGTGGACATGGTATCTTTGATTAGTAAATACTGTGGACATGGTATCTTTGTGATTAGTAAATACTGTGTGGACATGGTATCTTTGTGATTAGTAAATACTGTGTGGACATGGTATCTTTGTGATTAGTAAATACTGTGTGGACATGGTATCTTTGTGATTAGTAAATACTGTGGACATGGTATCTTTGTGATTAGTAAATACTGTGTGGACATGGTATCTTTGATTAGTAAATACTGTGGACATGGTATCTTTGTGATTAGTAAATACTCTGTGGACATGGTATCTTTGTGATTAGTAAATACTGTGGACATGGTATCCTTGTGATTAGTAAATACTGTGGACATGGTATCTTTGTGATTAGTAAATACTGTGTGGACATGGTATCTTTGTGATTAGTAAATACTGTGTGGACATGGTATCTTTGTGATTAGTAAATACTGTGTGGACATGGTATCTTTGTGATTAGTAAATACTGTGGACATGGTATCTTTGTGATTAGTAAATACTGTGGACATGGTATCTTTGTGATTAGTAAATACTGTGTGGACATGGTATCCTTGTGATTAGTAAATACTGTGTGGACATGGTATCTTTGTGATTAGTAAATACTGTGGACATGGTATCTTTGTGATTAGTAAATACTGTGGACATGGTATCTTTGTGATTAGTAAATACTGTGGACATGGTATCTTTGTGATTAGTAAATACTGTGTGGACATGGTATCTTTGTGATTAGTAAATACTGTGTGGACATGGTATCTTTGTGATTAGTAAATACTGTGTGGACATGGTATCTTTGTGATTAGTAAATACTGTGTGGACATGGTATCTTTGTGATTAGTAAATACTGTGGACATGGTATCTTTGTGATTAGTAAATACTGTGTGGACATGGTATCTTTGTGATTAGTAAATACTGTGTGGACATGGTATCTTTGTGATTAGTAAATACTGTGTGGACATGGTATCTTTTTATTAGTAAATACTGTGTGGACATGGTATCTTTGATTAGTAAATACTGTGTGGACATGGTATCTTTGATTAGTAAATACTGTGTGGACATGGTATCTTTGATTAGTAAATACTGTGTGGACATGGTATCTTTGTGATTAGTACTGTTGAGGTAGTTGGATATGTCTCCATGGAAACCAACAGGTGTTGAGGTAGTTGGATATGTCTCCATGTAAACCAACAGGTGTTGAGGTAGTTGGATATGTCTCCATGGAAACCAACAGGTGTTGAGGTAGTTGGATATGTCTCCATGTAAACCAACAGGTGTTGAGGTAGTTGGATATGTCTCCATGGAAACCAACAGGTGTTGAGGTAGTTGGATATGTCTCCATGGAAACCAACAGGTGTTGAGGTAGTTGGATATGTCTCCATGGAAACCAACAGGTGTTGAGGTAGTTGGATATGTCTCCATGGAAACCAACAGGTGTTGAGGTAGTTGGATATGTCTCCATGGAAACCAACAGGTGTTGAGGTAGTTGGATATGTCTCCATGTTAACCAACAGGTGTTGAGGTAGTTGGATATGTCTCCATGGAAACCAACAGGTGTTGAGGTAGTTGGATATGTCTCCATGGAAACCAACAGGTGTTGAGGTAGTTGGATATGTCTCCATGGAAACCAACAGGTGTTGAGGTAGTTGGATATGTCTCCATGTAAACCAACAGGTCCATGAAGCTCTTCCCCTCATCAATCTCATTAAAGTCAGCCAGTCCATCTGTCTGCCTGTTTGTTTCCAGGCATATTCCGCCAGCCTTCTCTGGCTCTGGGCCTGCCTGATATCAGTCAGCTCCGACCCACGTGAAACTCATGTTGTCACTTCCTGCTGGGTTTGACCCCGGGCAACTTCCCAGACACAGCAGAGCACCGTGGAGCCGTACGTACGGAGACACACCTTGCTCTCAACAGCCCAGACTTTAGCCCCAATCCACCGCTGACCGGACGCCAGGAGCCCACTAGGTATTGTAGTGGAGCCACAGCGAGCAGAGCCCTGGCAGCTTACTGGAGGGAGGGAGGGAGGGAGGGAGGGAGGGAGGGAAGGAGGGAAGGAGGGAAGGAGGGAGGGAGGGAGGGAAGGAAGGAGGGAGGTAATGAGGGAAGGAGGGAAGAGGGAGGGAGGGAGGGAGTCTTTGATGTTGATGAGGGAAGCCGATTACTTTATACACTGCTGTCGTTCTCCGATCAGTACAAAGAGATGTGGCGGAGAGTCTGGAGAGAGTCTGGAGAGAGTCTGGAGAGAGTCTAGAGAGAGTCTGGAGAGAGTCTGTAGAGAGTCTGGAGAGAGTCTGGAGAGAGTCTAGAGAGAGTCTAGAGAGAGTCTGGAGAGAGTCTGGAGAGAGTCTGGAGAGAGTCTGGAGAGAGTCTAGAGAGAGTCTGGAGAGAGTCTGGAGAGAGTCTAGAGAGAGTCTGGAGAGAGTCTGGAGAGAGTCTGGAGAGAGTCTGGAGAGAGTCTAGAGAGAGTCTAGAGAGAGTCTGGAGAGAGTCTGGAGAGAGTCTAGAGAGAGTCTAGAGAGAGTCTAGAGAGAGTCTAGAGAGAGTCTAGAGAGAGTCTGGAGAGAGTCTAGAGAGAGTCTAGAGAGAGTCTAGAGAGAGTCTGGAGAGAGTCTGGAGAGAGAGTTAGAGAGAGTCTGGAGAGAGTCTGGAGAGAGTCTAGAGAGAGTCTGGAGAGAGTCTGGAGAGAGTTAGAGAGAGTCTGGAGAGAGTCTGGAGAGAGTCTGGAGAGAGTTAGAGAGAGTCTGGAGAGAGTCTGGAGAGAGTCTAGAGAGAGTCTGGAGAGAGTCTAGAGAGAGTCTGGAGAGAGTCTGGAGAGAGTCTAGAGAGAGTCTGGAGAGAGTCTGGAGAGAGTCTGGAGAGAGTCTAGAGAGAGTCTGGAGAGAGTCTGGAGAGAGTCTAGAGAGAGTCTGGAGAGAGTCTGGAGAGAGTCTAGAGAGAGTCTGGAGAGAGTCTGGAGAGAGTCTGGAGAGAGTCTAGAGAGAGTCTAGAGAGAGTCTAGAGAGAGTCTGGAGAGAGTCTGGAGAGAGTCTAGAGAGAGTCTAGAGAGAGTCTGGAGAGAGTCTGGAGAGAGTCTAGAGAGAGTCTGGAGAGAGTCTGGAGAGAGTCTGGAGAGAGTCTGGAGAGAGTCTAGAGAGAGTCTGGAGAGAGTCTAGAGAGAGTCTAGAGAGAGTCTGGAGAGAGTCTGGAGAGAGTCTGGAGAGAGTCTGGAGAGAGTCTAGAGGGAGTCTAGAGAGAGTCTGGAGAGAGTCTAGAGAGAGTCTGGAGAGAGTCTGGAGAGAGTCTGGAGAGAGTCTAGAGAGAGTCATCATCTATCTGCCTCATGATACATTCAGCCGCTGGAGAGGAAAACCAGGGCCCAAGTGGCTCCCTATTCCCTACATAGTGCACTCCTTCAGACCAGAGCTCAGGGCCCAAGTGGCACCCTATTCCCTACATAGTGCACTCCTTCAGACCAGAGCCATATAGAACCCTATTCCCTACATAGTGCACTCCTTCAGACCAGAGCTCAGGGCCCAAGTGGCACCCTATTCCCTACATAGTGCACTCCTTCAGACCAGAGCTCAGGGCCCTTTGTAGGGAATAGGGGGGCGTTTTTGACTGAGTTTCCGAAGAGCAGTTAAAAGATTAGTTTGACGTTTGGGTTTGGTTTTAAAAGTATTTTAGTTAGCTACTTCTGAGACATCAAATGAACTCAGAAAGATTTAGTTTCTGTAATCACTTTTGAGTCCCAACTTTTCTGTGGAGTTTCTAAATGGGTTCCTGATTCCCTTCACTGAAAACCAGCCGGGGCTTTTCTATACTTTGGAGAATAGCGAGGAGACGGTGTGTTTGCTCGTTTGATTATGACTTTCCTTGTCAGGAAAGATTAACGGTCTGTATTTTTGGAGGTGAACTTGAATTCCACACTTGAGGATTCCAGTCTTTTGTTTCAAGGCCTGTTGTCAGTAGGAGTAGAGTTGACAGTAGGAGTAGAGATGACAGTAGGAGTAGAGTTGACAGTAGGAGTAGAGTTGACAGTAGGAGTAGAGATGACAGTAGGAGTAGAGTTGACAGTAGGAGTAGAGTTGACAGTTGGAGTAGAGTTGACAGTAGGAGTAGAGTTGACAGTAGGAGTAGAGTTGACAGTAGGAGTAGAGATGACAGTAGGAGTAGAGTTGACAGTAGGAATTGTCAGTAGGATAGAGATGACAGTAGGAGTAGAGTTGACAGTAGGAGTAGAGTTGACAGTAGGAGTAGAGTTGACAGTAGGAGTAGAGTTGACAGTAGGAGTAGAGATGACAGTAGGAGTAGAGTTGACAGTAGGAGTAGAGTTGACAGTAGGAGTAGAGTTGACAGTAGGAGTAGAGTTGACAGTAGGAGTAGAGTTGACAGTAGGAGTAGAGTTGACAGTAGGAGTAGAGTTGACAGTAGGAGTAGAGATGACAGTAGGAGTAGAGATGACAGTAGGAGTAGAGTTGACAGTAGGAGTAGAGTTGACAGTAGGAGTAGAGTTGACAGTAGGAGTAGAGTTGACAGTAGGAGTAGAGTTGACAGTAGGAGTAGAGTTGACAGTAGGAGTAGAGTTGACAGTAGGAGTAGAGATGACAGTAGGAGTAGAGTTGACAGTAGGAGTAGAGTTGACAGTAGGAGTAGAGTTGACAGTAGGAGTAGAGTTGACAGTAGGAGTAGAGATGACAGTAGGAGTAGAGTTGACAGTAGGAGTAGAGATGACAGTAGGAGTAGAGTTGACAGTAGGAGTAGAGTTGACAGTAGGAGTAGAGTTGACAGTAGGAGTAGAGTTGACAGTAGGAGTAGAGATGACAGTAGGAGTAGAGATGACAGTAGGAGTAGAGATTAGCACGAATCCAAACCAAGAGCAGTACTGCAGAGGGGTAGAAAGGATTATCCCCATGTCTTTACGACCGTGGAAATATAAATTGGACTTGGGCCTTGTGAGGGAGTATAGCTCGGGCCTTGAAGTCTTGAAGGGTATTTGTGTCTGCTTGGTATGTAGCAGAGCTGGGTTCAACCTACTGAGTCGCATTACAAGTCATGCAGTCGATGTCAGCTGTGTATGAAATCAGAGAGGGAGAGACAAACAGCAACAGACAGAGAGAGAAATAGAGAGGGTCTATAGTAGTACCACTATATAGGGAATAGGGCTCTGGTCTATAGTAGTACCACTATATAGGGAATAGGGCTCTGGTCTATAGTAGTACCACTATATAGGGAATAGGGCTCTGGTCTATAGTAGTACCACTATATAGGGAATAGGGCTCTGGTCTATAGTAGTACCACTATATAGGGAATAGGGCTCTGGTCTATAGTAGTACCACTATATAGGGAATAGGGCTCTGGTCTATAGTAGTACCACTATATAGGGAATAGGGCTCTGGTCTATAGTAGTACCACTATATAGGGAATAGGGCTCTGGTCTAAAGTAGTACCACTATATAGGGAATAGGGCTCTGGTCTATAGTAGTACCACTATATAGGGAATAGGGCTCTGGTCTATAGTAGTACCACTATATAGGGAATAGGGCTCTGGTCTATAGTAGTACCACTATATAGGGAATAGGGCTCTGGTCTATAGTAGTACCACTATATAGGGAATATGGCTCTGGTCTATAGTAGTGTACTATATAGGGAATAGGGCTCCATTTGGGACGAACATAAAGCCTTCTTTCCAGTTGTCCCTCAGCCTCTTTGTTTCCAGTAGTATTTCAACAGAGGTTCACATTAGTGAATTAGTGATTAGTGTGTGTGTGTGTGTGTGTGTGTGTGTGTGTGTGTGTGTGTGTGTGTGTGTGTGTGTGTGTGTGTGTGTGTGTGTGTGTGTCTGTGTCTGTGTCTGTGTGTGTGTGTGTGTGTGTGTACGGACACTAGTTTGCAGGGCTCTGAATTACTGATGCTCCCAACTTTAAATAATTTGGAGCACCATCTGCCAGCCAGATGGTAGAACAGCCATCTGGTAGAACAGCCATCTGGTAGAACAGCCATCTGGTAGAACAGCCATCTGGTAGAACAGCCATCTGGTAGAACAGCCATCTGGTAGAACAGCCATCTGGTAGACCAGCCATCTGGTAGAACAGCCATCTGGTAGAACAGCCATCTGGTAGAACAGCCATCTGGTAGAACAGCCATCTGGTAGAACAGCCATCTGGTAGAACAGCCATCTGGTAGAACAGCCATCTGGTAGACCAGCCATCTGGTAGACCAGCCATCTGGTAGAACAGCCATCTGGTAGAACAGCCATCTGGTAGAACAGCCATCTGGTAGACCAGCCATCTGGTAGACCAGCCATCTGGTAGAACAGCCATCTGGTATAAAAGCCAGCTGGTAGAACAGCCATCTGGTAGAACAGCCATCTGGTAGACCAGCCATCTGGTAGACCAGCCATCTGGTAGAAAAGCCATCTGGTAGAAAAGCCATCTGGTAGAACAGCCATATGGTAGAACAGCCATCTGGTAGAACAGCCATCTGATAGAACAGCCATCTGGTAGAACAGCCATCTGGTAGACCAGCCATCTGGTAGAAAAGCCATCTGGTAGAACAGCCATCTGGTAGAACAGCCATCTGGTAGAACAGCCATCTGGTAGACCAGCCATCTGGTAGAAAAGCCATCTGGTAGAACAGCCATCTGGTAGACCAGCCATCTGGTAGAACAGCCATCTGGTAGAACAGCCATGTGATAGAACAGCCATCTGGTAGAACAGCCATCTGGTAGACCAGCCATCTGGTAGAAAAGCCATCTGGTAGAACAGCCATCTGGTAGACCAGCCATCTGGTAGAACAGCCATCTGGTAGAACAGCCATCTGGTAGAACAGCCATCTGGTAGAACAGCCATCTGGTAGAACAGCCATCTGGTAGACCAGCCATCTGGTAGAACAGCCATCTGGTAGAACAGCCATCTGGTAGAACAGCCATCTGCTAGAACAGCCATCTGGTAGAACAGCCATCTGTTCAGAATTCTGCGAGCGTCTCGTTATGATATTCCATCCTTTTCTCCGCGGTGGTTTTCAGATTTCAGCTGATACAGGAATGTGATGAGCCTTGACCGCGCTGTGTTGCAACCCTCGGTGTGTTCTGACAGCATGTCCACAGTAGACCTCTTCAACAAGAGACTTCTCATCTCTGACAATCATCTCTTTTGAGGATTACGGTTGCTATGATTACGGTTGCTGTGATCACGGTTGCTGTGATCACGGTTGCTGTGATATCTATTATTGCAGTGTTCCATTGTTCTCTGGTTGCCCAATAGGAATGTGTAGTTGTCATGATCTGTTTTTATTGGTTGAAATAACATGTCCTCTCTTAGCTAGTGTGTTTTGTTCTGCTTGTAAGCTTTATCTGAGTGGGGACTTGACCTCTCTGGAATCATGGACATGTCCATCATTATTACAGCCCGTTCTGTCGTCCAATCGTCTTTGAACCGTTGTCCAAATAGACCCAAGTGAGTGAATCAACACTTCCTGTGGGGAACAATATCTCGGAAAATGATTTGATAAATATAGAAACTACTGCCAAGGTGACTCGTTCCAGCTCAATAAAAGGAGTTGAGTTGATTCTTCAGGTGTGGAGTGATCCCAGAGTCTGGATCTGGCACCCTATTCCCTATGAAGTGCACTGCTTTTAACCAGGGCCCATAGGCTATGTAGGGAATTAGGCTGTCATTCAGGACACGGGCAGGAGGACGGTAGTGGTTCAGTGAGACAGGAAACGTCCTGGTTTGTTTGATTTAAGGATTGGTCCCCTGGAGGTGTGAAGAGGTCAGGCATCTGGTTTTAAACCTCTCTGACTGATCTATTTGTCCCTGGTCCTGTATGGTCTGTTGACTGGTCTGGCTCCATCCCACATGGCATCATATTCACATGGTCACTGTTTTTGACCAGAGCCCTGTGGCCAGCGACCAGGGTTATGGAAACTGCCTCCTCAGCTAAACGTGGGCAGGGCCAGGTCTGCTCTGCTACCCTTTCACACAATGGGCAGCTGTCATTGTTGGGACAGACGCTCCCATTTCACCTTCTCTCTCTCTCTCTCTTTCTGTCTCTCTCTCTCTCTCTTTCTGTCTCTCTCTGTCTCTCTCTCCCTGTCTCTCTCTGTCTCTGTCTCTCTCTCCCATATCTCTCTCTCTCTTTCTGTCTCTCTCTCTCTTTCTCTTTCTGTCTCTCTCTCTCTCTCTTTCTGTCTCTCTCTGTCTCTGTCTCTGTCTCTCTCTGTCTCTCTTTCTCTCTCTCTCTCTCTCTCTCTCTCTCTCTCTCTCTCTCTCTCTCTCTCTCTCTCTCTCTCTCTTTCTGTCTCTCTCTCTTTCTGTCTCTCTCTCTGTCCCTGTCTCTCTCTCCCATATCTCTCTGTCTCTCTCTCTCTCTGTCTCTCTCTCCCATATCTCTCTCTCTGTCTCTCTTTCTCTCTCTGCCTCTCTCTCTCTCTCTCTCTCTCCCCTCTCACACACACACACACACACACACACACACACACACACACACACACACACACACACACACACACACACACACACACACACACACACACACACACACACACACACACACACACACACACACACACACACACACACACACACACACACACACCCTTGGCTGGTTTAAGCAGTAAACCTGTTATGAAACTCATTCCCTCAGGGAGAAGGATCTGATTGGTTATTCATTGAACTAAGGTTAACCTGGGGAGACAGGACAAGTAGAGGAGTAATCTGATAGGCTCACAACAGAGCAGAGTGGGCCAAGGGCTGTGCTTCAAATGGAACCCTATTCCCTATATAGTGCACTACTTTAGACAAGAGCCCTATGGCACCCTGTTCCCTATATAGTGCACTACTTTAGACCAGGGCACAATGGCACCCTGTTCCCTATATATAGTGCAGTACTTTAGACCAGAGCCCAATGGCACCCTGTTCCCTATATGTAGTGCACTACTTTTGACCAAGGCCCATAGGGATTTAGGGTGCTATTTGGGACACAACCAGGAGCCTGGCCGTATGGTTGTGTGTGTGTTTTCCTCACTGAGAGAGCGTGTTCTCCTCTTCCATTAGACCCATCACTGAGAGAGTGTGTTGTCCTCTAGACCCATCACTGAGAGAGTGTGTTCTCCTCTCCCATTAGACCCATCACTGAGAGAGTGTGTTGTCCTCTAGACCCATCACTGAGAGAGTGTGTTCTCCTCTCCCATTAGACCCATCACTGAGAGAGTGTGTTCTCCTCTCCCATTAGACCCATCACTGAGAGAGTGTGTTCTCCTCTCCCATTAGACCCATCACTGAGAGAGTGTGTTCTGTTCTCCCATTAGACCCATCACTGAGAGAGTGTGTTCTCCTCTCCCATCAGACCCATCACTGAGAGAGTGTGTTCTCCTCTCCCATTAGACCCATCACTGAGAGAGTGTGTTCTCCTCTCCCATTAGACCCATCACTGAGAGAGTGTGTTCTCCTCTCCCATTAGACCCATCACTGAGAGAGTGTGTTCTCCTCTCCCATTAGACCCATCACTGAGAGAGTGTGTTCTCCTCTCCCATTAGACCCATCACTGAGAGAGTGTGTTCTCCTCTCCCATTAGACCCATCACTGAGAGAGTGTGTTCTCCTCTCCCATTAGACCCATCACTGAGAGAGTGTGTTCTCCTCTCCCATTAGACCCATCACTGAGAGAGTGTGTTCTCCTCTCCCATTAGACCCATCACTGAGAGAGTGTGTTCTCCTCTCCCATTAGACCCATCACTGAGAGAGTGTGTTCTCCTCTCCCATTAGACCCATCACTGAGAGAGTGTGTTCTCCTCTCCCATTAGACCCATCACTGAGAGAGTGTGTTCTCCTCTCCCATTAGACCCATCACTGAGAGAGTGTGTTCTCCTCTCCCATTAGACCCATCACTGAGAGAGTGTGTTCTCCTCTCCCATTAGACCCATCACTGAGAGAGTGTGTTCTCCTCTCCCATTAGACCCATCACTGAGAGTGTGTTCTCCTCTCCCATTAGACCCATCACTGAGAGAGTGTGTTCTCCTCTCCCATTAGACCCATCACTGAGAGAGTGTGTTCTCCCATCAGACCCATCACTGAGAGAGTGTGTTCTGTTCTCCCATTAGACCCATCACTGAGAGAGTGTGTTCTCCTCTCCCATTAGACCCATCACTGAGAGAGTGTGTTCTCCTCTCCCATTAGACCCATCACTGAGAGAGTGTGTTCTCCTCTCCCATTAGACCCATCACTGAGAGAGTGTGTTCTGTTCTCCCATTAGACCCATCACTGAGAGAGTGTGTTCTCCTCTCCCATTAGACCCATCACTGAGAGAGTGTGTTCTCCTCTCCCATTAGACCCATCACTGAGAGAGTGTGTTCTCCTCTCCCATTAGACCCATCA
>NW_026279532.1:67500-86874 GCF_023373465.1 Oncorhynchus keta
CTACGTTATACTATAGATACCTCATAGACTTCCTGGTCCCTGCCAAACACATCCTGCAGACCATCCAGCAACATGCCTGTGTGAGTAGCTACTACGTTATACTATAGATACCTCATAGACTTCCTGGTCCCTGCCAAACACATCCTGCAGACCATCCAGCAACATGCCTGTGTGAGTAGCTACTACGTTATACTATAGATACCTCATAGACTTCCTGGTCCCTGCCAAACACATCCTGCAGACCATCCAGCAACATGCCTGTGTGAGTAGCTACTACGTTATACTATAGATACCTCATAGACTTCCTGGTCCCTGCCAAACACATCCTGCAGACCATCCAGCAACATGCCTGTGTGAGTAGCTACTACGTTATACTATAGATACCTCATAGACTTCCTGGTCCCTGCCAAACACATCCTGCAGACCATCCAGCAACATGCCTGTGTGAGTAGCTACTACGTTATACTATAGATACCTCATAGACTTCCTGGTCCCTGCCAAACACATCCTGCAGACCATCCAGCAACATGCCTGTGTGAGTAGCTACTACGTTATACTATAGATACCTCATAGACTTCCTGGTCCCTGCCAAACACATCCTGCAGACCATCCAGCAACATGCCTGTGTGAGTAGCTACTACGTTATACTATAGATACCTCATAGACTTCCTGGTCCCTGCCAAACACATCCTGCAGACCATCCAGCAACATGCCTGTGTGAGTAGCTACTACGTTATACTATAGATACCTCATAGACTTCCTGGTCCCTGCCAAACACATCCTGCAGACCATCCAGCCAACATGCCTGTGTGAGTAGCTACTACGTTATACTATAGATACCTCATAGACTTCCTGGTCCCTGCCAAACACATCCTGCAGACCATCCAGCAACATGCCTGTGTGAGTAGCTACTACGTTATACTATAGATACCTCATAGACTTCCTGGTCCCTGCCAAACACATCCTGCAGACCATCCAGCAACATGCCTGTGTGAGTAGCTACTACGTTATACTATAGATACCTCATAGACTTCCTGGTCCCTGCCAAACACATCCTGCAGACCATCCAGCAACATGCCTGTGTGAGTAGCTACTACGTTATACTATAGATACCTCATAGACTTCCTGGTCCCTGCCAAACACATCCTGCAGACCATCCAGCAACATGCCTGTGTGAGTAGCTACTACGTTATACTATAGATACCTCATAGACTTCCTGGTCCCTGCCAAACACATCCTGCAGACCATCCAGCAACATGCCTGTGTGAGTAGCTACTACGTTATACTATAGATACCTCATAGACTTCCTGGTCCCTGCCAAACACATCCTGCAGACCATCCAGCAACATGCCTGTGTGAGTAGCTACTACGTTATACTATAGATACCTCATAGACTTCCTGGTCCCTGCCAAACACATCCTGCAGACCATCCAGCAACATGCCTGTGTGAGTAGCTACTACGTTATACTATAGATACCTCATAGACTTCCTGGTCCCTGCCAAACACATCCTGCAGACCATCCAGCAACATGCCTGTGTGAGTAGCTACTACGTTATACTATAGATACCTCATAGACTTCCTGGTCCCTGCCAAACACATCCTGCAGACCATCCAGCAACATGCCTGTGTGAGTAGCTACTACGTTATACTATAGATACCTCATAGACTTCCTGGTCCCTGCCAAACACATCCTGCAGACCATCCAGCAACATGCCTGTGTGAGTAGCTACTACGTTATACTATAGATACCTCATAGACTTCCTGGTCCCTGCCAAACACATCCTGCAGACCATCCAGCAACATGCCTGTGTGAGTAGCTACTACGTTATACTATAGATACCTCATAGACTTCCTGGTCCCTGCCAAACACATCCTGCAGACCATCCAGCAACATGCCTGTGTGAGTAGCTACTACGTTATACTATAGATACCTCATAGACTTCCTGGTCCCTGCCAAACACATCCTGCAGACCATCCAGCAACATGCCTGTGTGAGTAGCTACTACGTTATACTATAGATACCTCATAGACTTCCTGGTCCCTGCCAAACACATCCTGCAGACCATCCAGCAACATGCCTGTGTGAGTAGCTACTACGTTATACTATAGATACCTCATAGACTTCCTGGTCCCTGCCAAACACATCCTGCAGACCATCCAGCAACATGCCTGTGTGAGTAGCTACTACGTTATACTATAGATACCTCATAGACTTCCTGGTCCCTGCCAAACACATCCTGCAGACCATCCAGCAACATGCCTGTGTGAGTAGCTACTACGTTATACTATAGATACCTCATAGACTTCCTGGTCCCTGCCAAACACATCCTGCAGACCATCCAGCAACATGCCTGTGTGAGTAGCTACTACGTTATACTATAGATACCTCATAGACTTCCTGGTCCCTGCCAAACACATCCTGCAGACCATCCAGCAACATGCCTGTGTGAGTAGCTACTACGTTATACTATAGATACCTCATAGACTTCCTGGTCCCTGCCAAACACATCCTGCAGACCATCCAGCAACATGCCTGTGTGAGTAGCTACTACGTTATACTATAGATACCTCATAGACTTCCTGGTCCCTGCCAAACACATCCTGCAGACCATCCAGCAACATGCCTGTGTGAGTAGCTACTACGTTATACTATAGATACCTCATAGACTTCCTGGTCCCTGCCAAACACATCCTGCAGACCATCCAGCAACATGCCTGTGTGAGTAGCTACTACGTTATACTATAGATACCTCATAGACTTCCTGGTCCCTGCCAAACACATCCTGCAGACCATCCAGCAACATGCCTGTGTGAGTAGCTACTACGTTATACTATAGATACCTCATAGACTTCCTGGTCCCTGCCAAACACATCCTGCAGACCATCCAGCAACATGCCTGTGTGAGTAGCTACTACGTTATACTATAGATACCTCATAGACTTCCTGGTCCCTGCCAAACACATCCTGCAGACCATCCAGCAACATGCCTGTGTGAGTAGCTACTACGTTATACTATAGATACCTCATAGACTTCCTGGTCCCTGCCAAACACATCCTGCAGACCATCCAGCAACATGCCTGTGTGAGTAGCTACTACGTTATACTATAGATACCTCATAGACTTCCTGGTCCCTGCCAAACACATCCTGCAGACCATCCAGCAACATGCCTGTGTGAGTAGCTACTACGTTATACTATAGATACCTCATAGACTTCCTGGTCCCTGCCAAACACATCCTGCAGACCATCCAGCAACATGCCTGTGTGAGTAGCTACTACGTTATACTACCTCATAGATACCTAGACTTCCTGGTCCCTGCCAAACACATCCTGCAGACCATCCAGCAACATGCCTGTGTGAGTAGCTACTACGTTATACTATAGATACCTCATAGACTTCCTGGTCCCTGCCAAACACATCCTGCAGACCATCCAGCAACATGCCTGTGTGAGTAGCTACTACGTTATACTATAGATACCTCATAGACTTCCTGGTCCCTGCCAAACACATCCTGCAGACCATCCAGCAACATGCCTGTGTGAGTAGCTACTACGTTATACTATAGATACCTCATAGACTTCCTGGTCCCTGCCAAACACATCCTGCAGACCATCCAGCAACATGCCTGTGTGAGTAGCTACTACGTTATACTATAGATACCTCATAGACTTCCTGGTCCCTGCCAAACACATCCTGCAGACCATCCAGCAACATGCCTGTGTGAGTAGCTACTACGTTATACTATAGATACCTCATAGACTTCCTGGTCCCTGCCAAACACATCCTGCAGACCATCCAGCAACATGCCTGTGTGAGTAGCTACTACGTTATACTATAGATACCTCATAGACTTCCTGGTCCCTGCCAAACACATCCTGCAGACCATCCAGCAACATGCCTGTGTGAGTAGCTACTACGTTATACTATAGATACCTCATAGACTTCCTGGTCCCTGCCAAACACATCCTGCAGACCATCCAGCAACATGCCTGTGTGAGTAGCTACTACGTTATACTATAGATACCTCATAGACTTCCTGGTCCCTGCCAAACACATCCTGCAGACCATCCAGCAACATGCCTGTGTGAGTAGCTACTACGTTATACTATAGATACCTCATAGACTTCCTGGTCCCTGCCAAACACATCCTGCAGACCATCCAGCAACATGCCTGTGTGAGTAGCTACTACGTTATACTATAGATACCTCATAGACTTCCTGGTCCCTGCCAAACACATCCTGCAGACCATCCAGCAACATGCCTGTGTGAGTAGCTACTACGTTATACTATAGATACCTCATAGACTTCCTGGTCCCTGCCAAACACATCCTGCAGACCATCCAGCAACATGCCTGTGTGAGTAGCTACTACGTTATACTATAGATACCTCATAGACTTCCTGGTCCCTGCCAAACACATCCTGCAGACCATCCAGCAACATGCCTGTGTGAGTAGCTACTACGTTATACTATAGATACCTCATAGACTTCCTGGTCCCTGCCAAACACATCCTGCAGACCATCCAGCAACATGCCTGTGTGAGTAGCTACTACGTTATACTATAGATACCTCATAGACTTCCTGGTCCCTGCCAAACACATCCTGCAGACCATCCAGCAACATGCCTGTGTGAGTAGCTACTACGTTATACTATAGATACCTCATAGACTTCCTGGTCCCTGCCAAACACATCCTGCAGACCATCCAGCAACATGCCTGTGTGAGTAGCTACTACGTTATACTATAGATACCTCATAGACTTCCTGGTCCCTGCCAAACACATCCTGCAGACCATCCAGCAACATGCCTGTGTGAGTAGCTACTACGTTATACTATAGATACCTCATAGACTTCCTGGTCCCTGCCAAACACATCCTGCAGACCATCCAGCAACATGCCTGTGTGAGTAGCTACTACGTTATACTATAGATACCTCATAGACTTCCTGGTCCCTGCCAAACACATCCTGCAGACCATCCAGCAACATGCCTGTGTGAGTAGCTACTACGTTATACTATAGATACCTCATAGACTTCCTGGTCCCTGCCAAACACATCCTGCAGACCATCCAGCAACATGCCTGTGTGAGTAGCTACTACGTTATACTATAGATACCTCATAGACTTCCTGGTCCCTGCCAAACACATCCTGCAGACCATCCAGCAACATGCCTGTGTGAGTAGCTACTACGTTATACTATAGATACCTCATAGACTTCCTGGTCCTGCCAAACACATCCTGCAGACCATCCAGCAACATGCCTGTGTGAGTAGCTACTACGTTATACTATAGATACCTCATAGACTTCCTGGTCCCTGCCAAACACATCCTGCAGACCATCCAGCAACATGCCTGTGTGAGTAGCTACTACGTTATACTATAGTTACCTCATAGACTTCCTGGTCCCTGCCAAACACATCCTGCAGACCATCCAGCAACATGCCTGTGTGAGTAGCTACTACGTTATACTATAGATACCTCATAGACTTCCTGGTCCCTGCCAAACACATCCTGCAGACCATCCAGCAACATGCCTGTGTGAGTAGCTACTACGTTATACTATAGATACCTCATAGACTTCCTGGTCCCTGCCAAACACATCCTGCAGACCATCCAGCAACATGCCTGTGTGAGTAGCTACTACGTTATACTATAGATACCTCATAGACTTCCTGGTCCCTGCCAAACACATCCTGCAGACCATCCAGCAACATGCCTGTGTGAGTAGCTACTACGTTATACTATAGATACCTCATAGACTTCCTGGTCCCTGCCAAACACATCCTGCAGACCATCCAGCAACATGCCTGTGTGAGTAGCTACTACGTTATACTATAGATACCTCATAGACTTCCTGGTCCCTGCCAAACACATCCTGCAGACCATCCAGCAACATGCCTGTGTGAGTAGCTACTACGTTATACTATAGATACCTCATAGACTTCCTGGTCCCTGCCAAACACATCCTGCAGACCATCCAGCAACATGCCTGTGTGAGTAGCTACTACGTTATACTATAGATACCTCATAGACTTCCTGGTCCCTGCCAAACACATCCTGCAGACCATCCAGCAACATGCCTGTGTGAGTAGCTACTACGTTATACTATAGATACCTCATAGACTTCCTGGTCCCTGCCAAACACATCCTGCAGACCATCCAGCAACATGCCTGTGTGAGTAGCTACTACGTTATACTATAGATACCTCATAGACTTCCTGGTCCCTGCCAAACACATCCTGCAGACCATCCAGCAACATGCCTGTGTGAGTAGCTACTACGTTATACTATAGATACCTCATAGACTTCCTGGTCCCTGCCAAACACATCCTGCAGACCATCCAGCAACATGCCTGTGTGAGTAGCTACTACGTTATACTATAGATACCTCATAGACTTCCTGGTCCCTGCCAAACACATCCTGCAGACCATCCAGCAACATGCCTGTGTGAGTAGCTACTACGTTATACTATAGATACCTCATAGACTTCCTGGTCCCTGCCAAACACATCCTGCAGACCATCCAGCAACATGCCTGTGTGAGTAGCTACTACGTTATACTATAGATACCTCATAGACTTCCTGGTCCCTGCCAAACACATCCTGCAGACCATCCAGCAACATGCCTGTGTGAGTAGCTACTATGTTATACTATAGATACCTCATAGACTTCCTGGTCCCTGCCAAACACATCCTGCAGACCATCCAGCAACATGCCTGTGTGAGTAGCTACTACGTTATACTATAGATACCTCATAGACTTCCTGGTCCCTGCCAAACACATCCTGCAGACCATCCAGCAACATGCCTGTGTGAGTAGCTACTACGTTATACTATAGATACCTCATAGACTTCCTGGTCCCTGCCAAACACATCCTGCAGACCATCCAGCAACATGCCTGTGTGAGTAGCTACTACGTTATACTATAGATACCTCATAGACTTCCTGGTCCCTGCCAAACACATCCTGCAGACCATCCAGCAACATGCCTGTGTGAGTAGCTACTACGTTATACTATAGATACCTCATAGACTTCCTGGTCCCTGCCAAACACATCCTGCAGACCATCCAGCAACATGCCTGTGTGAGTAGCTACTACGTTATACTATAGATACCTCATAGACTTCCTGGTCCCTGCCAAACACATCCTGCAGACCATCCAGCAACATGCCTGTGTGAGTAGCTACTACGTTATACTATAGATACCTCATAGACTTCCTGGTCCCTGCCAAACACATCCTGCAGACCATCCAGCAACATGCCTGTGTGAGTAGCTACTACGTTATACTATAGATACCTCATAGACTTCCTGGTCCCTGCCAAACACATCCTGCAGACCATCCAGCAACATGCCTGTGTGAGTAGCTACTACGTTATACTATAGTTACCTCATAGACTTCCTGGTCCCTGCCAAACACATCCTGCAGACCATCCAGCAACATGCCTGTGTGAGTAGCTACTACGTTATACTATAGATACCTCATAGACTTCCTGGTCCCTGCCAAACACATCCTGCAGACCATCCAGCAACATGCCTGTGTGAGTAGCTACTACGTTATACTATAGTTACCTCATAGACTTCCTGGTCCCTGCCAAACACATCCTGCAGACCATCCAGCAACATGCCTGTGTGAGTAGCTACTACGTTATACTATAGTTACCTCATAGACTTCCTGGTCCTTGCCAAACACATCCTGCAGACCATCCAGCAACATGCCTGTGTGAGTAGCTACTACGTTATACTATAGATACCTCATAGACTTCCTGGTCCTTGCCAAACACATCCTGCAGACCATCCAGCAACATGCCTGTGTGAGTAGCTACTACGTTATACTATAGTTACCTCATAGACTTCCTGGTCCCTGCCAAACACATCCTGCAGACCATCCAGCAACATGCCTGTGTGAGTAGCTACTACGTTATACTATAGTTACCTCATAGACTTCCTGGTCCCTGCCAAACACATCCTGCAGACCATCCAGCAACATGCCTGTGTGAGTAGCTAATACGTTATACTATAGATACCTCATAGACTTCCTGGTCCCTGCCAAACACATCCTGCAGACCATCCAGCAACATGCCTGTGTGAGTAGCTAATACGTTATACTATAGATACCTCATAGACTTCCTGGTCCCTGCCAAACACATCCTGCAGACCATCCAGCAACATGCCTGTGTGAGTAGCTAATACGTTATACTATAGATACCTCATAGACTTCCTGGTCCTTGCCAAACACATCCTGCAGACCATCCAGCAACATGCCTGTGTGAGTAGCTACTACGTTATACTATAGTTACCTCATAGACTTCCTGGTCCCTGCCAAACACATCCTGCAGACCATCCAGCAACATGCCTGTGTGAGTAGCTACTACGTTATACTATAGATACCTCATAGACTTCCTGGTCCCTGCCAAACACATCCTGCAGACCATCCAGCAACATGCCTGTGTGAGTAGCTACTACGTTATACTATAGATACCTCATAGACTTCCTGGTCCCTGCCAAACACATCCTGCAGACCATCCAGCAACATGCCTGTGTGAGTAGCTACTACGTTATACTATAGTTACCTCATAGACTTCCTGGTCCCTGCCAAACACATCCTGCAGACCATCCAGCAACATGCCTGTGTGAGTAGCTAATACGTTATACTATAGATACCTCATAGACTTCCTGGTCCCTGCCAAACACATCCTGCAGACCATCCAGCAACATGCCTGTGTGAGTAGCTAATACGTTATACTATAGATACCTCATAGACTTCCTGGTCCCTGCCAAACACATCCTGCAGACCATCCAGCAACATGCCTGTGTGAGTAGCTAATACGTTATACTATAGATACCTCATAGACTTCCTGGTCCTTGCCAAACACATCCTGCAGACCATCCAGCAACATGCCTGTGTGAGTAGCTACTACGTTATACTATAGATACCTCATAGACTTCCTGGTCCCTGCCAAACACATCCTGCAGACCATCCAGCAACATGCCTGTGTGAGTAGCTACTACGTTATACTATAGATACCTCATAGACTTCCTGGTCCCTGCCAAACACATCCTGCAGACCATCCAGCAACATGCCTGTGTGAGTAGCTACTACGTTATACTATAGATACCTCATAGACTTCCTGGTCCCTGCCAAACACATCCTGCAGACCATCCAGCAACATGCCTGTGTGAGTAGCTAATACGTTATATTGTAGTTACCTTATACTACTACTACTACGTTATACTATAGTTACCTTATACTACTATTGACCATCCAGCAACATGCCTGTGTGAGTAGCTACTACATTATACTATAGTTACCTTATACTACTACTGCTACTACTACGTTATACTATAGTTACCTTATACTACTATTGACCATCCAGCAACATACCTGTGTGAGTAGCTACTACGTTATACTATAGTTACCTTATACTACTACTACTACGTTATACTATAGTTACCTTATACTACTACTACTACTACGTTATACTATAGTTACCTTATACTACTACTGCTACTACTACATTATACTATACTTACCTTATACTACTACTGCTACTACTACATTATACTATAGTTACCTTATACTACTACTGCTACTACTACATTATACTATAGTTACCTTATACTACTACTGTTACTACTACGTTATACTATAGTTACCTTATACTACTACTGCTACTACTACATTATACTATACTTACCTTATACTACTACTGCTACTACTACGTTATACTATAGTTACCTTATATTACTACTACTACTACTACATTATACTATAGTTACCTTATACTCCTATTGGTAATCCAGCAACATGTCTGTGTGAGTAGCTACTACATTATACTATAGTTACCTTATACTACTACTACTACTACTACTACTACATTATACTATAGTTACCTTCTACTGCTACTACTACATTATACTATAGTTACCTTATACTGCTACTACTACTACTACGTTATACTATAGTTACCTTATACTACTACTACTACTACATTATACTATAGTTACCTTATACTACTACTACTACTACATTATACTATAGTTACCTTATACTACTACTACTACTATGTTATACTATAGTTACCTTATACTACTACTGCTACTACTACATTATACTATAGTAACCTTATACTACTACTACTACGTTATACTATAGTTACCTTATACTACTACTACTACATTATACTATAGTTACCTTATACTACTACTGCTACTACTACATTATACTATAGTTACCTCATACTACTACTACTACATTATACTATCGTTACCTTATACTACTACTGCTACTACTCCTACTGTAGTTACCTATACTACTACTGCTACTACTACTTATACTATAGTTACCTTATACTACTACTGCTACTACTATGTTATACTATAGTTACCTTATACTACTACTACGTTATACTATAGTTACCTTATACTACTACTGCTACTACTACATTATACTATAGTTACCTTATACTGATACTACTACGTTATACTATAGTTACCTTATACTACTACTGCTACTACTACGTTATACTATAGTTACCTTATACTACTACTGCTACCACTACATTATACTATAGTTACCTTCTCTCCTGATACTACTACGTTATACTATAGTTACCTTATACTACTACTGCTACTACTACATTATACTATAGTTACCTCCTACTACTGCTACTACTACGTTATACTATAGTTACCTCATACTACTACTGCTACTACTACGTTATACCTAGTTACCTTATACTGCTACTGCTACTACTACGTTATACTATAGTTACCTTATACTCCTACTACTACTCTAGTCATACTACAGTTGTATACTACTACTACTACTACTACATTATACTACCCTAGTTGATGCCTTACAGCCTCCACTGCTGTGTCAGGTATTTGATGTGGTAACCTTATACTACTACTAGGAGACGGAATAAGATACCTTATAGACTTCCTGGTATACAAATAGTTACCTTATCCTACTAGACCATCCAGCAACATGCCTGTGTGAGTAGCTACTACATTATACTATAGATACCTTATACTACTTCCTATCTATAGTAACCTTAAACTATACTGCTAGTTATACCACCTCAGCAACATACTACTACTAGCTACTACGTTATACTATAGTAACCTTATCCTACTACTGCATTAGACCATCCAGCAACATGCCTACTGACTACTACTACTACGTTATACTATAGATACCTCATAGACTTCCTGGTCCCTGCCAAACGTTATCCTGCAGACATTATACCAGCAACATGCCTACTACTACTGTTATACTATAGTTACCTCATACTACTACTACTTCTACGTTATGCTATAGTAACCTTATACCACTACTACTACTACGTTATACTAGTAACTATACTACTACCACTACTACTACTACTATACAAATTCCTGGTCCCTGCCAAACACATCCTGCAGACCATCCAGCAACATGCCTGTGTGACTAGCTACTACGTACTACTATACTATAGATACCTCATAGACAACTCCTGGTCCTGTTCTGCCAAACACATCCTGCAGACCATCCAGCAACATGCCTGTGTGAGTAGCTATACTACGTTATTATAGATACCTCATAGACTTCCTGGTCCCTGCCAAACACATCCTGCAGACCATCCAGCTACTACATGCTGACACTACTGTACTGCTGCTACTACTGTAGCTACTGCTACGTGCTACTACTACTATAGATACCTGCTACTCCTACTCCCTGCCAAACTACTATTCCTGCTATACCATCCAGCAACATGCCACTGTGTGAGTAGCTAATACGTTATATTGTAGTTACCTTATACTACTACTACTACGTTATACTATAGTTACCTTATACTACTATTGACCATCCAGCAACATGCCTGTGTGAGTGTGATTGTAGTTACTACTATACTACTACTACTACGTTATACTATAGTTACCTTACTACCATACTATTACCATACTGCTACTACTACTATAGTTACCTTATACTACTACTGCTACTACTACGTTATACTATAGTTACCTTATACTACTATTGGCCATCCAGCAACATGTCTGTGTGAGTAGCTACTACGTTATACTGTAGTTACCTTATACTACTACTACTACGTTATACTATAGTTACCTTATACTACTATTGGCCATCCAGCAACATGTCTGTGTGAGTAGCTACTACATTATACTGTAGTTACCTTATACTGATACTACTACGTTATACTGTAGTTACCTTAAACTGATACTACTACGTTATACTGTAGTTACCTTAAACTACTACTACTACGTTATACTATAGTAACCTTATACTGATACTACTACTACATTATACTATAGTTACCTTATACTACTACTGCTAATACTACGTTATACTATAGTTACCTCATACTACTACTACATTATTCTATAGTAACCTTATACTGCTACCACTACTACTACGTTATACTATAGTAACCTTATACTACTACTACTACGTTATACTATAGTTACCTTATACTACTACTGACCATCCAGCAACATGCCTGTGTGAGTAGCTACTACATTATACTATAGTTACCTTATACTACTACTGCTACTACTATGTTATACTATAGCACCTCATACAACTACTACTACTACGTTATACTATAGTTACCTCATACTACTACTACTACTACGTTATACTATAGTAACCTTATACCACTACTACTACTACTACGTTTTACTATAGTAACCTTATACTACTAACACTACTACTACTATACTAATACCACTACTACTATGTTATACTATAGTAACATTATACTGCTACTACTACTACTACTACTACTACTACTACTAATATACTACTACTACTACAACTACTAGTAGAACTATTCTACCACAACTAATATACTACTACTATACTACTACTACTACTACAACCACTATTAGTACTATACTACTACAACTACTATTAGTACTATACTACTACTACTGCTGCCACTATTACCAATACTACTATACTACTACTACCAGATGGTTCTCCTACTATACTAATACTGCTACTACACTACGATCACTATACTACTATACTACTACCTCTACTATTATTGCTACTACTATACTACTACCACTACTACAACTGCTACTATTACTACTATACTACTACCACTACTACAACTGCTACTATTACTACTATACTACTACCACTACTACAACTGCTACTATTACTACTATACTACTACCACTACTACAACTGCTACTATTACTACTATACTACTACTACTATACTACTACCACTACTACAACTGCTACTATTACTACTATACTACTACTACTACTATACTACTACCACTACTACTACACTACTACTACTACTACTATACTACTACCACTACTACAACTGCTACTATTACTACTATACTACTACTACACTACTGCTACTTTTACTATTACTACTACTACCACAACTACTATTGAGACTATTACTACTATACTACTACTACTGCTATGACTAACACTACTATGAGTACTACCATAGTACTACTACTACTATACTACTACTACTGCTACTACTATACTACTATACTACTACTGCTACCATAGTACTACTACTACTACTACTGGTATTACTACTAGGGAGGGAGGGGGCGGGGAGGGAGGGGAGGGGGCGAGAAGAGGGGAGGGAGGGGGGGAAGGTGAAGAGAGGAATGTGGAGGTTGGTTTTCTTTCTCTTTAAATGAACACACCTGGTCTATTCAGGCCTCCAGTCTTCCCAGGTCATATAATATGACACCTTCCTCCCCAGAGAGAATAGGCTGTGCCTCAAATGCCACCCTGTTCAGTGCCCTGGTCAACAGGCGTGCATTGGGAAAGTAGTCAGACCCTTTGACCTCTTCCACATTGTGTTAGGGTACAACCTTATTCTAAAATTGATTAAATACTTTTTTCCCCGTCATCTGTTTATACACAATATTCCATAATGACAAATCAAAAACAGTTTTTTAGAAATGTTTGCAAATGACAACACACCAGGAGATCTGTATTGGTGTTCCATTCTGACAACACACCAGGAGTTCTGTATTGGTGTGGTGTTCCATTCTGACAACACACCAGGAGTTCTGTATTGGTGTGGTGTTACATTCTGACAACACACCAGGAGTTCTGTATTGGTGTTCCATTCTGACAACACACCAGGAGTTCTGTATTGGTGTGGTGTTCCATTCTGACAACACACCAGGAGTTCTGTATTGGTGTTCCATTCTGACAACACACCAAGAGTTCTGTATTGGTGTTGTGTTCCATTCTGACAACACACCAGGAGTTCTGTATTGGTGTGGTGTTACATTCTGACAACACACCAGGAGTTCTGTATTGGTGTTCCATTCTGACAACACACCAGGAGTTCTGTATTGGTGTTGTGTTCCATTCTGACAACACACCAGGAGTTCTGTATTGGTGTGGTGTTACATTCTGACAACACACCAGGAGTTCTGTATTGGTGTTCCATTCTGACAACACACCAGGAGTTCTATATTGGTGTAGTGTTCCATTCTGACAACACACCAGGAGTTCTGTATTGGTGTTCCATTCTGACAACACACCAGGAGTTCTGTATTGGTGTTGTGTTCCATTCTGACAACACACCAGGAGTTCTGTATTGGTGTGGTGTTCCATTCTGACAACACACCAGGAGTTCTGTATTGGTGTTCCATTCTGACAACACACCAGGAGTTCTGTATTGGTGTGGTGTTCCATTCTGACAACACACCAAGAGTTCTGTATTGGTGTTCCATTCTGACAACACACCAGGAGTTCTGTATTGGTGTGGTGTTCCATTCTGACAACACACCAGGAGTTCTGTATTGGTGTTCCATTCTGACAACACACCAGGAGTTCTGTATTGGTGTGGTGTTCCATTCTGACAACACACCAGGAGTTCTGTATTGGTGTGGTGTTCCATTCTGACAACACACCAGGAGTTCTGTATTGGTGTTCCATTCTGACAACACACCAGGAGTTCTGTATTGGTGTGGTGTTCCATTCTGACAACACACCAGGAGTTCTGTATTGGTGTGGTGTTCCATTCTGACAACACACCAGGAGTTCTGTATTGGTGTAGTGTTCCATTCTGACAACACACCAGGAGTTCTGTATTGGTGTTCCATTCTGACAACACACCAGGAGTTCTGTATTGGTGTTCCATTCTGACAACACACCAGGAGTTCTGTATTGGTGTTCCATTCTGACAACACACCAGGAGTTCTGTATTGGTGTTCCATTCTGACAACACACCAGGAGTTCTGTATTGGTGTTCCATTCTGACAACACACCAGGAGTTCTGTATTGGTGGTCCATTCTGACAACACACCAGGAGTTCTGTATTGGTGTGGTGTTCCATTCTGACAACACATCATGAGTTCTGTATTGGTGTAGTGTTCCATTCTGACAACACACCAGGAGTTCTGTATTGGTGTGGTGTTCCATTCTGACAACACACCAGGAGTTCTGTATTGGTGTGGTGTTCCATTCTGACAACTCACCAGGAGTTCTGTATTGGTGTTCCATTCTGACAACACACCAGGAGTTCTGTATTGGTGTAGTGTTCCATTCTGACAACACACCAGGAGTTCTGTATTGGTGTTCCATTCTGACAACACACCAGGAGTTCTGTATTGGTGTGGTGTTCCATTCTGACAACACACCAGGAGTTCTGTATTGGTGTTCCATTCTGACAACACACCAGGAGTTCTGTATTGGTGTTTCATTCTGACAACACACCAGGAGTTCTGTATTGGTGTAGTGTTCCATTCTGACAACACACCAGGAGTTCTGTATTGGTGTGGTGTTCCATTCTGACAACACACCAGGAGTTCTGTATTGGTGTGGTGTTCCATTCTGACAACACACCAGGAGTTCTGTATTGGTGTTCCATTCTGACAACACACCAGGAGTTCTATATTGGTGTAGTGTTCCATTCTGACAACACAACAGGAGTTCTGTATTGGTGTTCCATTCTGACAACACACCAGGAGTTCTGTATTGGTGTGGTGTTCCATTCTGACAACACACCAGGAGTTCTATATTGGTGTAGTGTTCCATTCTGACAACACACCAGGAGTTCTGTATTGGTGTTCCATTCTGACAACACACCAGGAGTTCTGTATTGGTGTGGTGTTCCGTTCTGACAACACACCAGGAGTTCTGTATTGGTGTTCCATTCTGACAACACACCAGGAGTTCTGTATTGGTGTAGTGTTCCATTCTGACAACACACCAGGAGTTCTGTATTGGTGTTGTGTTCCATTCTGACAACACACCAGGAGTTCTGTATTGGTGTAGTGTTCCATTCTGACAACACACCAGGAGTTCTGTATTGGTGTTCCATTCTGACAACACACCAGGAGTTCTGTATTGGTGTGGTGTTCCATTCTGACAACACACCAGGAGTTCTATATTGGTGTAGTGTTCCATTCTGACAACACACCAGGAGTTCTGTATTGGTGTGGTGTTCCATTCTGACAACACACCAGGAGTTCTGTATTGGTGTGGTGTTCCATTCTGACAACACACCAGGAGTTCTGTATTGGTGTTCCATTCTGACAACACACCAGGAGTTCTGTATTGGTGTTCCATTCTGACAACACACCAGGAGTTCTGTATTGGTGTTTCATTCTGACAACACACCAGGAGTTCTGTATTGGTGTAGTGTTCCATTCTGACAACACACCAGGAGTTCTGTATTGGTGTGGTGTTCCATTCTGACAACACACCAGGAGTTCTGTATTGGTGTGGTGTTCCATTCTGACAACACACCAGGAGTTCTGTATTGGTGTTCCATTCTGACAACACACCAGGAGTTCTATATTGGTGTAGTGTTCCATTCTGACAACACACCAGGAGTTCTGTATTGGTGTTCCATTCTGACAACACACCAGGAGTTCTGTATTGGTGTGGTGTTCCATTCTGACAACACACCAGGAGTTCTATATTGGTGTAGTGTTCCATTCTGACAACACACCAGGAGTTCTGTATTGGTGTTCCATTCTGACAACACACCAGGAGTTCTGTATTGGTGTGGTGTTCCATTCTGACAACACACCAGGAGTTATGTATTGGTGTTCCATTCTGACAACACACCAGGAGTTCTGTATTGGTGTGGTGTTCCATTCTGACAACACACCAGGAGTTCTGTATTGGTGTTCCTTTCTGACAACACACCAGGAGTTCTGTATTGGTGTTCCATTCTGACAACACACCAGGAGTTCTGTATTGGTGTGGTGTTCCATTCTGACAACACACCAGGAGTTCTGTATTGGTGTTCCTTTCTGACAACACACCAGGAGTTCTGTATTGGTGTTCCATTCTGACAACACACCAGGAGTTCTGTATTGGTGTTCCATTCTGATAACACACCAGGAGTTCTATATTGGTGTTCCATTCTGACAACACACCAAGAGTTCTGTATTGGTGTTGTGTTCCATTCTGACAACACACCAGGAGTTCTGTATTGGTGTGGTGTTCCATTCTGACAACACACCAGGAGTTCTGTATTGGTGTGGTGTTCCATTCTGACAACACACCAGGAGTTCTGTATTGGTGTTCCATTCTGACAACACACCAGGAGTTCTGTATTGGTGTAGTGTTCCATTCTGACAACACATCATGAGTTCTGTATTGGTGTAGTGTTCCATTCTGACAACACACCAGGAGTTCTGTATTGGTGTTGTGTTCCATTCTGACAACACACCAGGAGTTCTGTATTGGTGTGGTGTTCCATTCTGACAACACACCAGGAGTTCTGTATTGGTGTGGTGTTCCATTCTGACAACACACCAGGAGTTCTGTATTGGTGTTCCATTCTGACAACACACCAGGAGTTCTGTATTGGTGTGGTGTTCCATTCTGACAACACACCAGGAGTTCTGTATTGGTGTTCCATTCTGACAACACACCAGGAGTTCTGTATTGGTGTTCCATTCTGACAACACACCAGGAGTTCTGTATTGGTGTGGTGTTCCATTCTGACAACACACCAGGAGTTCTGTATTGGTGTTCCATTCTGACAACACACCAGGAGTTCTGTATTGGTGTAGTGTTCCATTCTGACAACACACCAGGAGTTCTGTATTGGTGTGGTGTTCCATTCTGACAACACACCAGGAGTTCTGTATTGGTGTGGTGTTCCATTCTGACAACACACCAGGAGTTCTGTATTGGTGTTCCATTCTGACAACACACCAGGAGTTCTGTATGACAACACACCAGGAGTTCTGTATTGGTGTGTTCCATTCTGACAACACACCAGGAGTTCTGTATTGGTGTTCCATTCTGACAACACACCAGGAGTTCTGTATTGTGTGTTCCATTCTGACAACACACCAGGAGTTCTGTATTGGTGTTCCATTCTGACAACACACCAGGAGTTCTGTATTGGTGTTCCATTCTGACAACACACCAGGAGTTCTGTATTGGTGTTCCATTCTGACAACACACCAGGAGTTCTGTATTGGTGTTCCATTCTGACAACACACCAGGAGTTCTTGGTGACTACAGTCTCCCTCCTCTTGGTGACTACAGTCCTCCTCCTCTTGGTGACTACAGTCCTCCTCCTCTTGGTGACTACAGTCCCCTCCTCTTGGTTAGACTGGTTCGGTGACTACAGTCCTCCTCCTCTTGGTGACTACAGTCCTCCTCCTCTTGGTTAGACTGGCTCGGTGACTGAGAGAGGTTACCCAAACAGGACACGTTGCAGAGCTAGTATCACAGGCATGACCGGACAAGACCAGGCCGTACAGAATGAGAGACCAGAGAGCGGCGTAATGAGAGGGAATGGCTCACCACCTGGATGAGTAGTAAGACATGGGAGAAACACCTGGTTTAGGTGACTCAGAGCAATAGAGACAGGGAGAGCACCTCTATTAGTGACTCGTTTAGGTGACTCAGAGCAATAGAGACAGGGAGAGCACCTCTATTAGTGACTCGTTTAGGTGACTCAGAGCAATAGAGACAGGGAGAGCACCTCTATTAGTGACTCGTTTAGGTGACTCAGAGCAATAGAGACAGGGAGAGCACCTCTATTAGTGACTCGTTTAGGTGAATCAGAGCAATAGAGACAGGGAGAGCACCTCTATTAGTGACTCGTTTAGGTGACTCAGAGCAATAGAGACAGGGAGAGCACCTCTATTTGTGACTCGTTTAGGTGACTCAGAGCAATAGAGACAGGGAGAGCACCTCTATTAGTGACTCGTTTAGGTGACTCAGAGCAATAGAGACAGGGAGAGCACCTCTATTAGTGACTCGTTTAGGTGACTCAGAGCAATAGAGACAGGGAGAGCACCTCTATTAGTGACTTGTTTAGGTGACTCAGAGCAATAGAGACAGGGAGAGCACCTCTATTAGTGACTCGTTTAGGTGTGACTCAGAGCA
>NW_026279533.1:0-7500 GCF_023373465.1 Oncorhynchus keta
ACCAGACAGATAGAGAGGAATGATCTACCAGACAGATAGAGGAATGATCTACCTGACAGACAGAGAGGAATGATCTACCAGACAGATAGAGAGGAATGATCTACCAGACATATAGAGAGGAATGATCTACCAGACAGAGAGGAATGATCTACCTGACAGAGAGGAATGATCTACCTGACAGACAGAGAGGAATGATCTACCAGACATAGAGGAATGATTGACCAGACAGACAGAGAGGAATGATCTACCAGACAGATGGAGAGGAATGATCTATCAGACAGATGGAGAGGAATGATCTACCAGACAGATGATCTGCCAGACAGATGGAGAGGAATGATCTACCAGACAGATAGAGGAATGATCTACCAGACAGATAGAGAGGAATGATCTACCAGACAGATGGAGAGGAATGATCTACCTGACAGATGGAGAGGAATGATCTACCAGACAGACAGAGAGGAATGATCTACCAGACAGACAGGAATGATCTACCAGACAGACAGGAATGATCTACCAGACAGACAGGAATTATCTACCAGACAGACAGGAATGATCTACCAGACAGACAGGAATGATCTACCAGACAGATGGAGAGGAATGATCTACCAGACAGACAGAGAGGAATGATCTACCAGACAGATGGAGAGGAATGATCTACCAGACAGACATAGAGGAATGATCTACCAGACAGACAGCAATGATCTACCAGACAGACATAGAGGAATGATCTACCAGACAGACAGGAGAGGAATGATCTACCAGACAGACAGGAATGATCTACCAGACAGAGAGGAATGATCTACCAGACAGAGATGGAGAGGAATGATCTACCAGACAGATGGAGAGGAATGATCTACCAGACAGATAGAGAGGAATGATCTACCAGACAGACAGAGAGGAATGATCTACCAGACAGATGATCTACCAGAGACAGGAATGATCTACCAGACAGATGGAGAGGAATGATCTACCAGACAGATGGAGAGGAATGATCTACCAGACAGATAGAGAGGAATGATCTACCAGACAGATGGAGAGGAATGATCTACCAGACAGATGGAGAGGAATGATCTACCAGACAGATGGAGAGGAATGATCTACCAGACAGATGGAGAGGAATGATCTACCAGACAGATGGAGAGGAATGATCTACCAGACATGGAGAGGAATGATCTACCAGACAGATGGAGAGGAATGATCTACCAGACAGATGGAGAGGAATGATCTACCAGATGGAGAGGAATGATCTACCAGACAGATGGAGAGGAATGATCTACCAGACAGATGGAGAGGAATGATCTACCAGACAGAGATGATCTACCAGACAGATGGAGAGGAATGATCTACTACCAGATGGAGAGGAATGACCAGACAGATGATCTACCAGACTACCAGAGGAATGATCTACCAGACAGACAGAGAGGAATGATCTACCAGACAGATGGAGAGGAATGATCTACCTGACAGATGATCTACCAGACAGAGGAATGATCTACCAGACAGATGATCTACCAGACAGATGATCTACCAGACAGACAGAGAGGAATGATCTACCAGTGGAGATGTAAACAACCCTAAAGTGAACCCATATTATTATTCCACATAGCTGAACCAATCCCTCTCATTTCCTCTCTACACCCTGTCTGCTGCACACCCACACAGTTCAAAGGGCAAATAAGCAGAGAAAACCACATGGCCTTACTTCCCTTTTTCCCCATTCACTCTCTCTGTCTCTCTGTCTCTGTATTATCTCTCTGTATCTCTATTATCTCTCTCTCTCTCTCTCTCTATTATCTTTCTAATATATATCTCTGTCCCTCTCTCTCTATTATCTCTCTGTCCCTCTCTCTATTATCTCTCTGTCTCTCTCTCTCTCTATTATCTCTCTGTCTCTCTAGTATCTCTCTAATATATCTCTGTCCCTCTCTCTCTCTATTATCTCTCTGTCTCTCTCTCTCTATTATCTCTCTATCTCTCTCTATTATCTCTCTGTCTCTCTATTATCTCTCTAATATCTCTCTAATATCTCTCTGTCCCTCTCTCTCCAGCCCCCTCCCGTATCTCCTGCAACTCTCCCTCACCTACTACACATGACCCCCTAACCTTTAACTTGTAATCCCACAGCTCACACTGAGACACACCTTAATATACACCCACCCACACCACTCTACCAGAAACACAACCCAAGTTCACAGGACAGAAGGAATGTGGGGAACTCCGGACATACAGAATGTTAAAGTTTTCCTGTCTGTTATGATCATTTAGAGGAGACAGGGAGAGCAGGAGGGAGAGAGGGGTAGATGGAGATAGAGGGAGGGAGAGAGAGAGGGACGAAGGGGGGGGTGAGGGAGGGAGATGGAGAGAGGGAGGGAGGAGATGGAGAGGGAGGGAAGAGATGGAGAGAGGGAGGGAGAGAGGGAAGGAGGAGATGGAGAGAGGGAGATGGAGAGAGGGAAGGAGGAGATGGAGAGAGGGAGATGGAGAGGGGGAGGAGATGAAGAGAGGATGGGAGGAGATGGAGAGAGGCAGGGAGGATAAGGAGAAAGAGCAGGAGGAGATGGATGGAGATATGGAGGGAGGAAATGGAGAGGGAGGGAAGAGATGGAGAGAGGGAGGGAGAGAGGGAAGGAGGAGATGGAGAGAGGGAGATGGAGAGAGGGAAGGAGGAGATGGAGAGAGGGAGGAGATGAAGAGAGGATGGGAGGATAAGGAGAAAGAGCAGGAGGAGATGGATGGAGATATGGAGGGAGGAAATGGAGAGGAGGGAGGAGATGGATGGAGATATGGAGGGAGGAGATGGACAGAGGGAGGGATAACTCAACAGACTAGAGCTGTACTCCCTGGTCTCTAGACAGACAGTAGTACTGACAGAGGTAGAGAGGAAGGGATAACTCATCAGACTAGAGCTGTTCTCCCTGGGCTCTAGAGGGAGGGATAACTCATCAGACTAGAGCTGTTCTCCCTGGGCTCTAGGGGGAGGGATAACTCATCAGACTAGAGCTGTACTCCCTGGTCAGGGATAACTCCCTGACCAGAGCTGTACTCCCTGGGCTCTAGAGGGAGGGATAACTCATCAGACTAGAGCTGTACTCCCTGGGCTCTAGAGGGAGGGATAACTCATCAGACTAGAGCTGAACTCCCTGGGCTCTAGAGGGAGGGATAACTCATCAGACTAGAGCTGTTCTCCCTGGGCTCTAGAGGGAGGGATAACTCAGACTTGAGCTGTTCTCCCTGGGCTATAGAGGGAGGGATAACTCATCAGACTAGAGCTGTACTCCCTGGGCTCTAGACAGACAGTAGTGCTGACAGAGGTAGAGAGGGAGGGATAAAGTTGGTCCTTCTGTAGCTCAGTTGGTAGAGCATGGCGCTTGTAACGCCAGGGTAGTGGGTTCGATCCCCGGGACCACCCATACGTAGAATGTATGCACACATGACTGTAAGGGGGGGGCTTATTATTATTATTATTATTATTATTATAACTCATCAGACTAGAGCTGTTCTCCCTGGGCTCTAGACAGACAGTAGTACTTACAGAGGTAGAGAGGGGGGGGTAACTCATCAGACTAGAGCTGTACTCCCTGGTCTCTAGACAGACAGTAGTACTGACAGAGGTAGAGAGGGGGGGGTAACTCATCAGACTAGAGCTGTACTCCCTGGTCTCTAGACAGACAGTAGTACTTACAGAGGTAGAGAGGGGGGGGTAACTCATCAGACTAGAGCTGTACTCCCTGGTCTCTAGACAGACAGTAGTACTGACAGAGGTAGAGAGGGGGGGGTAACTCATCAGACTAGAGCTGTACTCCCTGGTCTCTAGACAGACAGTAGTACTGACAGAGGTAGAGAGGGGGGGGGTAACTCATCAGACTAGAGCTGTACTCCCTGGTCTCTAGACAGACAGTAGTACTGACAGAGGTAGAGAGGGGGGGTAACTCATCAGACTAGAGCTGTACTCCCTGGTCTCTAGACAGACAGTAGTACTGACAGAGGTAGAGAGGGGGGGGGGTAACTCATCAGACTAGAGCTGTACTCCCTGGTCTCTAGACAGACAGTAGTACTGACAGAGGTAGAGAGGGGGGTAACTCATCAGACTAGAGCTGTACTCCCTGGTCTCTAGACAGACAGTAGTACTGACAGAGGTAGAGAGAGGGGGGTAACTCATCAGACTAGAGCTGTACTCCCTGGTCTCTAGACAGACAGTAGTACTTACAGAGGTAGAGTTGAAGAGGGGGGTAACTCATCAGACAGAGCTGTTCTCCCTGGGCATCATCACATCATCCTGGAACTGACAGAGGTACAGTCATCAGCTAGAGCTGTACTCCCTGGTCTCTAGACAGACAGTCAGACAGAGGTTAGAGTAACTCATCAGCTAGAGCTACTCCCTGGTCTCTAGACAGACAGTAGTACTGACAGAGGTAGAGAGGGGGGGCATCAGACTAGAGCTGTACTCCCTGGTCTCTAGACAGACAGTAGTACTGACAGAGGTAGAGAGGGGGGGGTAACTCATCAGACTAGAGCTGTACTCCCTGGTCTCTAGACAGACAGTAGTACTACAGGTCAGGGGGGTAACTCATCAGACAGAGCTGTACATCCCTGGTCTCTAGACAGACAGTATGTCTCTGACAGAGGTAGAGAGGGGGGTAACTCATCAGACAGAGCTGTACTCCATGGTCTCTCTAGACAGACAGTAGTACTACAGAGGTAGAGAGGGGGTAACTCAGACAGACAGTCTCTACAGTTAGGGGGGGGCATAGAGCTGTACTCCTGGTCTCACACACAGCTACAGTTACATGCTCCCTCTCTCAGACAGTTACAGTTAGCTGCTCCTGGTCTCTAGACAGACAGTAGTACTACAGAGGTAGAGCAGGGGGGTAACTCATCAGACTAGAGTGTACTCCCTGGTCTCTAGCATCACAGACAGGGGGGTTACAGACTAGAGCTCTCCCTGGTCTCTAGACAGACACAGTACTTACAGTTACATGACTAGAGCTGTACTCCCTGGTCTCTAGACAGACAGTTACAGGTAGAGAGAGGGGGCTAACTCATCTCAGCACACAGTTACTAGACAGACAGAGCAGTAGAGCTGTACTCCCTGGTCTCTAGACAGACACAGTTACAGAGGTAGAGAGGGGGGTAAGCATCAGCTAGAGCTGTTCTCCCTGGTCTCTAGACAGACAGTAGTTACTACAGAGTCGGGTCTCTAGACACACAGTTACAGAGAGGGGGGTAACTCATCAGACTAGAGCTGTACTCCCTGGTCTCTAGACAGACAGTAGTACTTACAGGTAGCAGGGCTCTAACTCATCACACTAGAGCTGTACTCCCTGGTCTCTAGACAGACAGTAGTACTTACAGAGGTCAGAGAGGGGGGTTATCAGACTAGAGCTGCTCCTGGTCTCTCAGACACAGTTACAGTTAGCATGCTAGACAGACTAACTCTCATCACTAGAGTGTACAGTCTAGACAGACTAGTACTCTCAGAGGTAGACAGTAACTCACAGTAGAGCTGCTCCCTGGTCTCTAGACAGACACAGTTACAGTTAGCAGGGGGCTAACTCATCAGACTAGAGCTGTACTCCTGGTCTCTAGACAGACTAGTACTGACAGAGGTCAGACAGGGGGGTAACTCATCAGACTAGAGCTGTTCTCCTGGTCTCTCACAGACAGTTACAGTTAGCAGATGAGGGGGGTAACTCATCAGACTAGAGCTGTCTCCCTCTCTCTAGACAGACACAGTACTACAGAGTTAGCATGCTCTAACTCATCACACAGCTACAGTTAGCATCCCTGGTCTCTCAGACACAGTACTACAGTTAGCAGGGCTCTAACTCATCACACACAGTTACAGTTAGCATCCCTCTCTCTAGACAGACACAGTACTACAGTAGTCTAACTCATCAGACAGACAGCTCCCAGTCTCTAGACAGTAGTACTCTCTCTCACAGAGAGGGGGGTAACTCATCAGACTAGAGCTCTCTCTCACACAGTTACAGTTAGCATGCTCTCTCTCTCACACACAGTTACAGTTGCTCTCTCTCTCAGACACAGTACTACAGAGTTAGCAGGGGGTCTCTCATCAGACAGAGCTGTTACTCCTCTCTCTAGACACACAGCTACAGTTAGCATGCTAACTCATCAGACTAGAGCTGTACTCCCCTGGTCTCTCAGACAGTAGTACACAGAGTTAGGGGGGGTAACTTCAGCTAGATGTACTCCCTGGTCTCTCACAGACAGTTACAGAGTTAGCATGCTCTCTCTCTCATCAGACAGTTACAGTTAGCTGCTCTGGTCTCTCAGACACAGTACTACAGTTAGTAGAGATGCTCTCTCTCTAACTCATCAGTTACTAGAGCTGTACTCCCTCTCTAGACACACAGTTACAGTTAGCATAGAGAGGCTCTAACTCATCACACACAGTTACAGTTAGCATGGTCTCTAGACAGACAGTAGTACTTACAGTTAGCATGCTCTAACTCATCAGACAGAGCTGTACTCCCAGTTAGCAGACAGTAGTACTTACAGAGGTACACAGGGGGGTTACAGTTAGCATGCTCTCTCTCTCTAGACACACTACTAGACAGACAGTGCAGTACTGACAGTTAGCATGCTCTCTCTCTCACACAGCTGTACTCCTGGTCTTAGACAGACAGTAGTACTTCTCTCACACAGTTATCAGTAGAGCATGCTCCCTGGTCTCTAGACAGACACAGTACTTACAGAGTTAGAGATGCTCTAACTCATCAGACACAGCTGTACAGTCTAGCAGACAGTAGTACTCAGAGGTAGAGAGGGGGGTAACTCATCAGACTAGAGCTGCTCTCTCTCTCTAGACAGACAGTACACAGTTACAGGGATAACTCATCAGACTAGAGCTGTACTCCCTCTCTCTAGACAGACAGTTACAGAGTTAGCAGGGGGGTAACTCATCAGACACAGCTGTACTCCCTGGTCTCTAGACAGACAGTAGTCTGACTCTCTCACACAGCTACAGTAGAGCTGTACTCCCTGGTCTCTAGACAGACAGTAGTACTTACAGGTAGAGATAACTCATCAGACTAGAGCTGTACTCCCTGGTCTCTAGACAGACATGTACTCTCTCAGACACACAGTAACTCATCAGTAGAGCTGTACTCTCTGGTCTCTCAGACACAGTTACAGTTAGGGGGCTCTCTCTCACACACAGTTACAGTTAGCATGCTCTCTCTCTCACACACAGTTACAGTTAGCATGTACTCCCTCTCTCTCACACACAGTTACAGTTCAGCATGCTGTCTCCCTGGTCTCACACAGACTACAGTTAGTAACTCATCAGACTAGCTACTCCCTCTCTCACACACAGTTACAGTTAGCATGCTCTCTCCCTGGTCTCTCACACAGCTACAGTTAGCATGCTCTAACTCATCACACAGAGCTGTACTCCCTGGTCTCTCACACACAGCTACAGTTAGCATGGGGTCTCTCATCACACAGAGCAGTTAGCATCCCTGGTCTCTCACACAGTAC
>NW_026279533.1:12500-15000 GCF_023373465.1 Oncorhynchus keta
TTATACACTGGTATGACTATAGACAAAAGACAGGAGGGGTTATACACTGGTATGACTATAGACTAGAGACAGGAGGGTTATACACTGGCATGACTATAGACAAAAGACAGGAGGGGTTATACACTGGCATGACTATAGACAAAAGACAGGAGGGGTTATACACTGGTATGACTATAGACAAAAGACAGGAGGGGTTATACACTGGTATGACTATAGACTAGAGACAGGAGGGGTTATACACTGGTATGACTATAGACTAGAGACAGGAGGGGTTATACACTGGCATGACTATAGACAAAAGACAGGAGGGGTTATACACTGGTATGACTATAGATTAGAGACAGGAGGGGTTATACACTGGTATGACTATAGATTAGAGACAGGAGGGGTTATACACTGGTATGACTATAGACTAGAGACAGGAGGGGTTATACACTGGTATGACTATAGACAAGAGACAGGAGGGGTTATACACTGGTATGACTATAGACTAGAGACAGGAGGGGTTATACACTGGTATGACTATAGACTAGAGACAGGAGGGGTTATACACTGGTATGACTATAGACTAAAGACAGGAGGGGTTATACACTGGTATGACTATAGACTAGAGACAGGAGGGGTTATACACTGGTATGACTATAGACAAAAGACAGGAGGGGTTATACACTGGTATGACTATAGACTAGAGACAGGAGGAGGGGTTATACACTGTTATGACTATAGACTATAGAGGAACAGATTGTGTCAGGCTAGATAATTAATATTAGCCAACGTGCAAACAGGCACCAACCAGATGTGCTGCCACAAAGTAAACAAAAACGCCAATCTGCAATTGCAACAGCATTATACATTCTTCATATGAGCTTGTTTTACTCCAATGTTTGTAAGCATTGTAAATGTAAACAAACGCTGTATAGCGTTAAAACATGCTTAAAGCTATACTGTGTACATATTGGATGGTCAGTCCTTGCATCCAAAGCTCTGTCCGTGAATTTGAGTGGTTACATTGTTCCAGGCGCGCGGACCTCAGAATTTTTACAATAACAGAGGCTTTGTTATCGTTTCTACTCCGGATTGACAGACTGGTACATTTTCCATCCGGTCTGGTTATCTAGGCCAGTGAAATGTTCTCTCGTGGACAAACAATGTTGGTTCTGGGTTGTTGCCGAGATTAGTGATATGTCACCTACCACCTCCACGGCCGTGCTTGCCTTCCCCCCTCCACCTCCGACCGACCCATCCTGCGCGCACTCCCCCTTGCAGAGCCTCTTGGCGGGGAGAGAGTCGGCCTCCTGCCCGTTGGGATGCTCCAGTGAACAGGTACTCATCTGAATAAACAAGGAAGACACGATAAAAACACGCTTTTTTGCCGAAAACTGGCTAGCGGATATGAAAGAGTGAACGTCGACGGAGAAAGCACACGTGGGATATTTACAGTGATATCTGCTCTTATAGAATGTATGACTTTGCATACGATGTTACACTCGTTCTCGAGTGAGCTGCTTTTCATTTGAGCTGTAAACAAACACCAAAATACATTCAAATTTGCTCTCGAAACTTGCCTGGAGAATAGCAGCTCCACTTCCGCAAACAAATATGATAAATCTCTCATTGGTCGGTTTAAAACGCGGACAAGCTTCTGATTCGCTGTTTCCAATGTTAGTCACACATGACGCAGAATTATTGACGTTCGCTTGGTCCCGCCCACTGCCCCAGTACAAACAGCAAATAAGAATCATTTACAGTCGCCTAGCAACGCAACTATATTACGTTTTAACAGTAGAACAACATCTTATTTTCCTAGGTATTTTTCTTAAAACTGCATTGTTGATTAAGGGCGTGTCGGTAAGCATTTCACTGTAAGGTCTAAACCTGTTGTATTCAGCGCATGTGACAAATACCATTTGATTTGATATGAAATGCTCAGTGTGTGTTGATATCGTCCCGTGTCACGTTTAAACAGTCTCATGTCCCCTTGCCATCGGCGCACAATGCAGTCTCTTGTCCAAGAACAACATGGTTCCTATATGCTGTCTGTCTCATTTCATTTGACAGGTAATCCATCTATTTGACAGACCAGGTGATTCCGTAGTGAAGTATCAAGTTTTAATGTCACGTGCACAAGTACAGGGAAATGCCCTTTCTTGCAGCTCTAACCCCAACAATGCAGTAATGAATAACAATGTAATATTAACAATAATAAGGAAGACCAAGAGATAACAGAATAAGAATAAGGGTGGGGAGCGGGTAGTGTCAGCTGAGATGGGGAGCGGGTAGTGTCAGCTGAGATGGGGAGCGGGTAGTGTCAGCTGAGATGGGGAGCGGGTAGTGTCAGCTGAGATGGGGAGCGGGTAGTGTCAGCTGAGATGGGGAGCGGGTAGTGTCAGCTGAGATGGGGAGCGGGTAGTGTCAGCTGAGATGGGGAGCGGGTAGTGTCAGCTGAGATGGGGAGCGGGTAGTGTCAGCTGAGATGGGGAGCGGGTAGTGTCAGCTGAGA
>NW_026279533.1:20000-34458 GCF_023373465.1 Oncorhynchus keta
AAGATTGGCCTCAGAGTCTGATAGTCTACTATACTAAGCCTCAGGGTCTGGTAGTCTCCTATACTAAAGGTCTGGTAGCATCCTATACTAAGGGTATGGTAGCCTCCTATACTAAGGGTCCAGTAGTCTACAATACTAAGGGTCTGGTAGTCTCCTATAGTAAGGGTCTGGTAGTCTCCTATACTAAGGGTCTGGTAGTCTCCTATACTAAGGGTCCAGTAGTCTACAATACTAAGGGTCTGGTAGTCTCCTATGGTAAGGGTCTGGTAGTCTCTATACTAAGGGTCTGGTAGTCTCCTATACTAAGGGTCTGGTAGTCTACTATACTAAGGGTCTGGTAGTCTACTATACTAAGGGTCTGGTAGTCTCCTATAGTAAGGGTCTGGTAGTCTCCTATACTAAGGGTCTGGTAGTCTCCTATACTAAGGGTCTGGTAGTCTACTATACTAAGGGTCTGGTAGTCTACTATACTAAGGGTCCAGTAGTCTACAATACTAAGGGTCTGGTAGTCTCCTATACTAAGGGTCTGGTAGTCTCCTATACTAAGGGTCTGGTAGTCTCCTATACTAAGGGTCTGGTAGTCTACTATACTAAGGGTCTGGTAGTCTCCTATACTAAGGGTCTGGTAGTCTACTATACTAAGGGTCTGGTAGTCTCCTATAGTAAGGGTCCAGTAGTCTACAATACTAAGGGTCTGGTAGTCTCCTATAGTAAGGGTCTGGTAGTCTCCTATACTAAGGGTCCAGTAGTCTACAATACTAAGGGTCTGGTAGTCTCCTATAGTAAGGGTCCAGTAGTCTACAATACTAAGGGTCTGGTAGTCTCCTATAGTAAGGGTCTGGTAGTCTCCTATACTAAGGGTCTGGTAGTCTCCTATACTAAGGGTCTGGTAGTCTCCTATACTAAGGGTCTGGTAGTCTACTATACTAAGGGTCTATACTAAGGGTCTAGTCTACTATACTAAGGGTCTGGTAGTCTACTATACTAAGGGTCTGGTAGTCTACTATACTAAGGGTCTGGTAGTCTACTATACTAAGGGTCTGGTAGTCTACTATACTAAGGGTCTGGTAGTCTACTATACTAAGGGTCTGGTAGTCTACTATACTAAGGGTCTGGTAGTCTACTATACTAAGGGTCTGGTAGTCTACTATACTAAGGGTCTGGTAGTCTACTATACTAAGGGTCTGGTAGTCTCCTATAGTAAGGATCTGGTAGCCTCCTATACTAAGGGTCTGGTAGTCTCCTATACTAAGGGTCTGGTAGTCTCTATACTAAGGGTCTGGTAGTCTACTATACTAAGGGTCTGGTAGTCTACTATACTAAGGGTCTGGTAGTCTCCTATACTAAGGGTCTGGTAGTCTACTATACTAAGGGTCTGGTAGTCTACTATACTAAGGGTCTGGTAGTCTCCTATACTAAGGGTCTGGTAGTCTCCTATACTAAGGGTCTGGTAGTCTCCTATACTAAGGGTCTGGTAGTCTCCTATACTAAGGGTCTGGTAGTCTACTATAGTAAGGGTCTGGTAGTCTAAGGGTCTGGTAGTCTCCTATACTAAGGGTCTGGTAGTCTCCTATACTAAGGGTCTGGTAGTCTACTATACTAAGGGTCTGGTAGTCTACTATACTAAGGGTCTGGTAGTCTACTATACTAAGGGTCAGTAGTCTCCTATACTAAGGGTCTGGTAGTCTACTATACTAAGGGTCTGGTAGTCTCCTATAGTAAGGGTCTGGTAGTCTCCTATACTAAGGGTCCAGTAGTCCTATACTAAGGGTCTGGTAGTCTCCTATAGTAAGGGTCCAGTAGTCTACAATACTAAGGGTCTGGTAGTCTCCTATAGTAAGGGTCTGGTAGTCTCCTATACTAAGGGTCTGGTAGTCTCCTATACTAAGGGTCTGGTAGTCTACTATACTAAGGGTCTGGTAGTCTACTATACTAAGGGTCTGGTAGTCTACTATACTAAGGGTCTGGTAGTCTACTATACTAAGGGTCTGGTAGTCTCCTATACTAAGGGTCTGGTAGTCTCCTATACTAAGGGTCTGGTAGTCTCCTATACTAAGGGTCTGGTAGTCTACTATACTAAGGGTCTGGTAGTCTACTATACTAAGGGTCTGGTAGTCTACTATACTAAGGGTCTGGTAGTCTACTATACTAAGGGTCTGGTAGTCTACTATACTAAGGGTCTGGTAGTCTACTATACTAAGGGTCTGGTAGTCTACTATACTAAGGGTCTGGTAGTCTACTATACTAAGGGTCTGGTAGTCTCCTATAGTAAGGATCTGGTAGTCTCCTATACTAAGGGTATGGTAGTCTCCTATACTAAGGGTCTGGTAGTCTCCTATACTAAGGGTCTGGTAGTCTACTATACTAAGGGTCTGGTAGTCTACTATACTAAGGGTCTGGTAGTCTCCTATACTAAGGGTCTGGTAGTCTACTATACTAAGGGTCTGGTAGTCTACTATACTAAGGGTCTGGTAGTCTCCTATACTAAGGGTCTGGTAGTCTCCTATACTAAGGGTCTGGTAGCCTCCTATACTAAGGGTCTGGTAGTCTCCTATACTAAGGGTCTGGTAGTCTCCTATACTAAGGGTCTGGTAGTCTACTATACTAAGGGTCTGGTAGTCTACTATACTAAGGGTCTGGTAGTCTCCTATACTAAGGGTCTGGTAGCCTCCTATACTAAGGGTATGGTAGTCTCCTATACTAAGGGTCTGGTAGTCTCCTATACTAAGGGTCTGGTAGTCTCCTATACTAAGGGTCTGGTAGTCTCCTATACTAAGGGTCTGGTAGCATCCTATACTAAGGATCTGGTAGCCTCCTATACTAAGGGTCTGGTAGCATCCTATACTAAGGGTCTGGTAGTCTCCTATACTAAGGGTCTGGTAGCCTCCTATACTAAGGGTCTGGTAGTCTCCTATACTAAGGGTCTGGTAGTCTCCTATACTAAGGGTCTGGTAGCATCCTATACTAAGGGTCTGGTAGCATCCTATACTAAGGGTCTGGTAGTCTCCTATACTAAGGGTCTGGTAGCATCCTATACTAAGGATCTGGTAGCCTCCTATACTAAGGGTCTGGTAGCATCCTATACTAAGGGTCTGGTAGTCTCCTATACTAAGGGTCTGGTAGCCTCCTATACTAAGGGTCTGGTAGTCTCCTATACTAAGGGTCTGGTAGTCTCCTATACTAAGGGTCTGGTAGCATCCTATACTAAGGGTCTGGTAGTCTACTATACTAAGGGTCTGGTAGTCTACTATACTAAGGGTCTGGTAGTCTACTATACTAAGGGTCTGGTAGTCTACTATACTAAGGGTCTGGTAGTCTCCTATACTAAGGGTCTGGTAGTCTCCTATACTAAGGGTCTGGTAGCCTCCTATACTAAGGGTATGGTAGTCTCCTATACTAAGGGTCTGGTAGTCTCCTATACTAAGGGTCTGGTAGTCTACTATACTAAGGGTCTGGTAGTCTACTATACTAAGGGTCTGGTAGTCTCCTATACTAAGGGTCTGGTAGTCTACTATACTAAGGGTCTGGTAGTCTACTATACTAAGGGTCTGGTAGTCTCCTATACTAAGGGTCTGGTAGTCTCCTATACTAAGGGTCTGGTAGTCTCCTATACTAAGGGTCTGGTAGTCTCCTATACTAAGGGTCTGGTAGTCTCCTATAGTAAGGGTCTGGTAGTCTCCTATACTAAGGGTCTGGTAGTCTCCTATACTAAGGGTCTGGTAGTCTACTATACTAAGGGTCTGGTAGTCTACTATACTAAGGGTCTGGTAGTCTACTATACTAAGGGTCTGGTAGTCTCCTATAGTAAGGGTCCAGTAGTCTACAATACTAAGGGTCTGGTAGTCTCCTATAGTAAGGGTCTGGTAGTCTCCTATACTAAGGGTCCAGTAGTCTACAATACTAAGGGTCTGGTAGTCTCCTATAGTAAGGGTCTAGTAGTCTACAATACTAAGGGTCTGGTAGTCTCCTATAGTAAGGGTCTGGTAGTCTCCTATACTAAGGGTCTGGTAGTCTCCTATACTAAGGGTCTGGTAGTCTCCTATACTAAGGGTCTGGTAGTCTACTATACTAAGGGTCTGGTAGTCTACTATACTAAGGGTCTGGTAGTCTACTATACTAAGGGTCTGGTAGTCTACTATACTAAGGGTCTGGTAGTCTCCTATACTAAGGGTCTGGTAGTCTCCTATACTAAGGGTCTGGTAGTCTACTATACTAAGGGTCTGGTAGTCTACTATACTAAGGGTCTGGTAGTCTACTATACTAAGGGTCTGGTAGTCTACTATACTAAGGGTCTGGTAGTCTACTATACTAAGGGTCTGGTAGTCTACTATACTAAGGGTCTGGTAGTCTACTATACTAAGGGTCTGGTAGTCTACTATACTAAGGGTCTGGTAGTCTCCTATACTAAGGATCTGGTAGCCTCCTATACTAAGGGTCTGGTAGTCTCCTATACTAAGGGTCTGGTAGCCTCCTATACTAAGGGTCTGGTAGTCTACTATACTAAGGGTCTGGTAGCCTACTATACTAAGGGTCTGGTAGTCTCCTATACTAAGGGTCTGGTAGTCTACTATACTAAGGGTCTGGTAGTCTACTATACTAAGGGTCTGGTAGTCTCCTATACTAAGGGTCTGGTAGTCTCCTATACTAAGGGTCTGGTAGCCTCCTATACTAAGGGTATGGTAGTCTCCTATACTAAGGGTCTGGTAGTCTCCTATACTAAGGGTCTGGTAGTCTACTATACTAAGGGTCTGGTAGTCTACTATACTAAGGGTCTGGTAGTCTCCTATACTAAGGGTCTGGTAGCCTCCTATACTAAGGGTCTGGTAGTCTCCTATACTAAGGGTCTGGTAGCCTCCTATACTAAGGGTCTGGTAGTCTCCTATACTAAGGGTCTGGTAGTCTCCTATACTAAGGGTCTGGTAGCATCCTATACTAAGGATCTGGTAGCCTCCTATACTAAGGGTCTGGTAGCATCCTATACTAAGGGTCTGGTAGTCTACTACACTAAGGGTCTGGTAGTCTACTATACTAAGGGTCTGGTAGTCTACTATACTAAGGGTCTGGTAGTCTACTATACTAAGGGTCTGGTAGTCTCCTATACTAAGGGTCTGGTAGTCTCCTATACTAAGGGTCTGGTAGTCTCCTATACTAAGGGTCTGGTAGCATCCTATACTAAGGGTCTGGTAGCCTCCTATACTAAGGGTCTGGTAGCATCCTATACTAAGGGTCTGGTAGTCTCCTATACTAAGGGTCTGGTAGCCTCCTATACTAAGGGTCTGGTAGTCTCCTATACTAAGGGTCTGGTAGTCTCCTATACTAAGGGTCTGGTAGCCTCCTATACTAAGGGTCTGGTAGTCTACTATAATAAGGGTCTGGTAGTCTCCTATACTAAGGGTCTGGTAGCCTCCTATACTAAAGGTCTTGTCATTCTCTGCCCAGTGCTGGTTGCATATGGGAGGTATCTCCTCTCCAAACCACCAGATACACACGTATGTCATTATACACACCAAGAGACTAGAACATGTATACAATCCAGGCTGAGGCTTCCCTGTGGAGCTTTTGACTTCACACATGAACACCATGTGCAGTGTGTGTGTGTGTCTGTGATACTTCTGGTTAGAGTGATGATTAGAGCTAGAGTGTAATTAGTGTATTTAGACAGACAGTCAGACATTAAAGGGTCTGGGGCTGGAGGAGAACATTGCTCACAAACGCACGTTACTGTCTACATCTCCCGTGGTTTTGAGGGAGCTGTTCTACTAAGCTGTATGGAATTGTTTTAAGAAGTAGGGGTGCTGAGGGTGCTGTTCTACTAAGCTGTATTGGATCATTTTAAGGTGTAGGGGAGATGAGGGTGCTGTTCTACTAAGCTGTATGGAATTGTTTTAAGGTGTAGGGGTGCTGAGGGTGCTGTTCTACTAAACTGTATGGAATTGTTTTAAGAAGTAGGGGTGCTGAGGGTGCTGTTCTACTAAGCTGTATGGAATTGTTTTAATGTGTAGGGATGCTGAGGGTGCTGTTCTACTAAGCTGTATGGGATTGTTTTAAGGTGTAGGGGTGCTGAGGGTGCTGTTCTACTAAGCTGTATGGAATTGTTTTAAGGTATATGGGTGCTGAGGGTGCTGTTCTACTAAGCTGTATGGAATTGTTTTAAGAAGTAGGGGTGCTGAGGGTGCTGTTCTACTAAGCTGTATGGGATTGTTTTAAGGTATATGGGTGCTGAGGGTGCTGTTCTACTAAGCTGTATGGAATTGAACAGCAGGCAGAACCACACCATCAGCAGAGCTACGGTTACAGTCAAAGCAAGGTGAGGGGCCCTACGCGCTGATCTAGGATCACTTCTACCTTTTCATATGAACCACACCATCAGCAGAGCTACGGTTACAGTCAAAGCAAGGTGAGGGGCTCCTACTACGCTGGTCTAAGATCAGTTCTACCTTTCATATGAACCACACCATCAGCAGAGCTACTGTTACAGTCCTAAGGTGAGGGGCCCTCTGATCTAGGATCACTTCTACCTAAGGGTCTTTCATATGAACACCATCAGCAGAGCTACTGTTACAGTAGCACCTGATCTAGGATCACTTCTACCTTTTCATATGAACCACACCATCAGCAGAGCTACGGTTACAGTCAAAGCAAGGTGAGGGGCCCTACGCGCTGATCTAGGATCACTTCTACCTTTTGGAACAAAATGAATAACCTCCCATGTAGAGGGGGGACCAGGGCGCGTATCCACAAAGCGTCTCAGAGTAGGAGTGCTGATCTAGGATTAGGTTTCCCACCCGTCTCATAGTTTTATCAGGCTATCGAGTGTTTACAGACATGATACACTTCTCCTCTAGAACCACAGACTGTCATCTTCTTTGATGTATTCCACAACTAGCACAGCTGATTCTAATGGTCACCTGATCATCAAGCCTCTCATTCCTTAAATCAGCTGATTCTAATGGCAACCAGATCATCAAGCCTTTCATTCCTTAAATCAGCTGATTCTAATGGCAACCAGATCATCAAGCCTTTCATTCCTTAAATCAGCTGATTCTAATGGCAACCAGATCATCAAGCCTTTCATTCCTTAAATCAGCTGATTCTAATGGCAACCAGATCATCAAGCCTTTCATTCCTTAAATCAGCTGATTCTAATGGTTAACCAGATCATCAAGCTTTCATTCCTTAAATCAGCTGATTTAACAGACAGTCAGACATCAAGCCTTTCATTCCTTAAATCAGCTGATTCTAATGGTAACTGATCATCAAGCCTTTCATTCCTTAAATCAGCTGATTCTAATGGTAACCTGATCATCAAGCCTCTCATTCCTTAAATCAGCTGATTCTAATGGTCACCTGATCATCAAGCCTCTCATTCCTTAAATCAGCTGATTCTAATGGTCACCAGATCATCAAGCCTTTCATTCCTTAAATCAGCTGATTTAATGGTCACCTGATCATCAAGCTTTCATCCCTAAATCAGCTTTGTTAATGGTCACCTGATCATCAAGCCTCTCATTCCTTAAATCAGCTTTGTTAATGGTCACCTGATCATCGAGCCTGGGGGTACTGGAGGAGAGGTTGGGGAATCACTGGGAGTACTGGAGGAGAGGTTGGGGAATCACTGGGAGTACTGGAGGACAGGTTGGGGAATCACTGGGAGTACAGGAGGACAGGTTGGGGAATCACTGGGAGTACAGGAGGAGAGGTTGGGGAATCACTGGGAGTACAGGAGGACAGGTTGGGGAATCACTGGGAGTACAGGAGGACAGGTTGGGGAATCACTGGGGTACAGGAGGACAGGTTGGGGAATCACTGGGAGTACAGGAGGACAGGTTGGGGAATCACTGGGGTACAGGAGGACAGGTTGGGGAATCACTGGGAGTACAGGAGGACAGGTTGGGGAATCACTGGGAGTACAGGAGGACAGGTTGGGGAATCACTGGGAGTACAGGACAGGTTGGGGAATCACTGGGAGTACAGGAGGAGAGGTTGGGGAATCACTGGGAGTACAGGAGGACAGGTTGGGGAATCACTGGGAGTACTGGAGGAGAGGTTGGGGAATCACTGGGAGTACAGGAGGACAGGTTGGGGAATCACTGGGAGTACAGGAGGACAGGTTGGGGAATCACTGGGAGTACAGGAGGACAGGTTGGGGAATCACTGGGAGTACAGGAGGACAGGTTGGGGAATCACTGGGAGTACAGGAGGACAGGTTGGGGAATCACTGTGGGTACAGGAGGACAGGTTGGGGAATCACTGGGAGTACAGGAGGACAGGTTGGGGAATCACTGGGAGTACAGGAGGACAGGTTGGGGAATCACTGGGAGTACAGGAGGACAGGTTGGGGAATCACTGGGAGTACAGGAGGAGAGGTTGGGGAATCACTGGGAGTACAGGAGGAGAGGTTGGGGAATCACTGGGAGTACAGGTTGGGGAATCACTGGGAGTACAGGTTGGGGAATCACTGGGATTACTGGAGGAGAGGTTGGGGAATCACTGGGAGTACTGGAGGAGAGGTTGGGGAATCACTGGGAGTACAGGAGGAGAGGTTGGGGAATCACTGGGAGTACTGGAGGACAGGTTGGGGAATCACTGGGAGTACTGGAGGAGAGGTTGGGGAATCACTGGGAGTACTGGAGGAGAGATTGGGGAATCACTGGGGGAACAGGAGGACAGGTTGGGGAATCACTGGGAGTACTGGAGGAGAGGTTGGGGAATCACTGGGAGTACAGGAGGAGAGGTTGGGGAATCACTGGGAGTACAGGTTGGGGAATCACTGGGAGTACTGGAGGAGAGGTTGGGGAATCACTGGGAGTACAGGAGGAGAGGTTGGGGAATCACTGGGAGTACAGGAGGAGAGGTTGGGGAATCACTGGGAGTACTGGAGGAGAGGTTGGGGAATCACTGGAGGACAGGTTGGGGAATCACTGGGAGTACTGGAGGAGAGGTTGGGGAATCACTGGGAGTACTGGAGGAGAGGTTGGGGAATCACTGGGAGTACTGGAGGAGAGGTTGGGGAATCACTGGGAGTAAGGTTGGGGAATCACTGGGGTACAGGAGGAGAGGTTGGGGAATCACTGGGAGTACTGGAGGAGAGGTTGGGGAATCACTGGGAGTACTGGAGGAGAGGTTGGGGAATCACTGGGAGTACTGGAGGACAGGTTGGGGAATCACTGGGAGTACTGGAGGAGAGGTTGGGGAATCACTGGGAGTACTGGAGGAGAGGTTGGGGAATCACTGGGAGTACTGGAGGAGAGGTTGGGGAATCACTGGGAGTACTGGAGGAGAGGTTGGGGAATCACTGGGAGTACTGGAGGAGAGGTTGGGGAATCACTGGGAGTACTGGAGGAGAGGTTGGGGAATCACTGGGAGTACTGGAGGAGAGGTTGGGGAATCACTGGGAGTACAGGAGGAGAGGTTGGGGAATCACTGGGAGTACAGGAGGAGAGGTTGGGGAATCACTGGGAGTACTGGAGGAGAGGTTGGGGAATCACTGGGAGTACTGGAGGAGAGGTTGGGGAATCACTGGGAGTACTGGAGGACAGGTTGGGGAATCACTGGGAGTACTGGAGGAGAGGTTGGGGAATCACTGGGAGTACTGGAGGAGAGGTTGGGGAATCACTGGGAGTACTGGAGGAGAGGTTGGGGAATCACTGGGAGTACTGGAGGACAGGTTGGGGAATCACTGGGAGTACTGGAGGAGAGGTTGGGGAATCACTGGGAGGACAGGAGGACAGGTTGGGGAATCACTGGGAGTACTGGAGGAGAGGTTGGGGAATCACTGGGAGTACTGGAGGAGAGGTTGGGGAATCACTGGGAGTACTGGAGGAGAGGTTGGGGAATCACTGGGAGTACTGGAGGACAGGTTGGGGAATTACTGGGAGTACAGGAGGAGAGGTTGGGGAATCACTGGGAGTACAGGAGGAGAGGTTGGGGAATCACTGGGAGTACTGGAGGAGAGGTTGGGGAATCACTGGGAGTACTGGAGGACAGGTTGGGGAATCACTGGGAGTACAGGAGGAGAGGTTGGGGAATCACTGGGAGTACAGGAGGAGAGGTTGGGGAATCACTGGGAGTACAGGAGGAGAGGTTGGGGAATCACTGGGAGTACAGGAGGAGAGGTTGGGGAATCACTGGGAGTACAGGAGGAGAGGTTGGGGAATCACTGGGAGTACTGGAGGACAGGTTGGGGAATCACTGTGAAAAGGGTGGTCAGATGAGGTGATGCATTACATCATTATTCACTGATCAGTGATTTCTCTTTCTCACTCTCTCTTTACTGCAGTCTGGCTCCCCTGGGTAAGAGACTCTGCTCGTGTGTGTGTGTGTGTGTGTGTGTGTGTGTGTGTGTGTGTGTGTGTGTGTGTGTGTGTGTGTGTGTGTGTGTGTGTGTGTGTGTGTGTGTGTGTGTGTGTGTGTGTGTGTGTGTGTGTGTGTGTGTGGCAGAATCTAGGAGACGAAGGGGAGGAAACATTCCGCCAATGAACAGAGCAGTGATTCAGAACACTGTGTCCTGTGACCTCAGTGATGACATCACTACTGTATCTCCAGGATTCTGTCAAAGATTGGAGAGGAATCCTCAAACACCCCACCCCACCCCACACCACCCCCCCACCACACCCCCACCACACCCACCCCACCCCACCCCCACACACACCCCACCCACCACACCCCCACCCCACCCACCCCACACACACACACACCCCCACCCCACCACCACCCACCACACCCACCCCAGCCCCCACACACACACACACACCCCACCCCAGCCCCCACCCCACCCACCACACACACACCCCACCCACCACACGCACCCCACCCACCACACGCACCCCACCCACCACACACACACACACCACCCACCACACGCACACACCACCCACCACACGCACACACACACACACACACCACACACACACCCCCACCACACACACACACCACCACCCACACCCCACACACACACACACACACCCCACACACCCCACCACACCCCCCCACACACACACCACACCACCCCCCACACACACACACCACACACACACACCCACCCCCCACCCCCACACACCCCCCACACACCCCCACCCACACACACCACACCACCCCCCCACACACACACACCCCACACACACCACCCCACCCCCCACCCCCCACCACACACACCCCACCACACCCCCCCCACCCCCCACACACACCACCACCACCCCCCCCACCACACACCACACCCACCCCCCACCACACACACACCACACCACCCACCACCCCCCCACCACACACACACCCACATCCCCCCCACCCCCCCCCACCACACACACACACACCCCCACCCCCGCACTCCCCACCACACACACACCCCACCCCCCCACACACACCCCACCACCCCCCCACCACACACAGATAAACCAGACAGAAACATCCTGATCCACTCATTCTTCTTCAGAGAAAAGAGCAGTAAAACACGTGCAGTGTTAAAATGCAACAAACACCATCATTTATTAGTATATAGTTGTTCATATACTGTATATCAGTCTAATAAATACCTACAGTAGCCTGTGTGTGTATCTATGCACACATTCACATCCATCTGTCTGTCAGTGCAGAGAAGACATCACAGCTCATCACTCCTCCTGAGAGAGATAGACTATACCTTCTCTCTCTCTTTTATTCTCTCTCTCTGTCCATCCATCATCACTCCTCCTGAGAGAGAGAGACTATACCTTCTCTCTCTCTTTCATTCTCTCTCTCTGTCCATCCATCATCACTCCTCCTGAGAGAGAGACTATACCTTCTCTCTCTCTTTCATTCTCTCTCTCTGTCCATCCAGAAGTCCACTTCCACTTAGTGTCATCTTGTTGGCTGGGAAAGTGGTCTCCTGAGGTCCTCCAAGACACCACAGGAGCTGGGTTTGCAAAGCATTGTGGGTCTGTCGACAAGACAGGCACGAGGGTCTGAGAATACAATCAACCATGTCCGTTTGACCAAGTTTAATCCGGTTAGGTCGAGTTAGGTCTGGTTTAATCCAGTCAGGTCCAGTTGGTAAAGCATGTTAGGTCCCGTGCAGAGAGGGTTAGACTGGGGGATGAGGGCAGAGAGGGTTAGACTGGGGGATGAGGGGCATAGAGGGTTAGACTGGGGGATGAGGGGCATAGAGGGTTAGACTGGGGGATGAGGGGCAGAGAGGGTTAGACTGGGGGATGAGGGGCAGAGAGGGTTAGACTGGGGATGAGGGGCAGAGAGGGTTAGACTGGGGGATGAGGGGCAGAGAGGGTTAGACTGGGGGATGAGGGGCAGAGAGGGTTAGGACTGGGGATGAGGGGCAGAGAGGGTTAGACTTGGGGATGAGGGGCAGAGAGGTTTAGACTGGGGGATGAGGGGCAGAGAGGGTTAGACTGGGGGATGAGGGGCAGAGAGGGTTAGACTGGGGGATGAGGGGCAGAGAGGGTTAGACTGGGGGATGAGGGGCAGAGAGGGTTAGACTGGGGGGATGAGGGGCAGAGAGGGTTAGACTGGGGGATGAGGGGCAGAGAGGGTTAGACTGGGGGATGAGGGGCAGAGAGGGTTAGACTGGGGGATGAGGGGCATAGAGGGTTAGACTGGGGGATGAGGGGCATAGAGGGTTAGACTGGGGGATGAGGGGCAGAGAGGGTTAGACTGGGGGGATGAGGGGCAGAGAGGGTTAGACTGGGGGATGAGGGGCAGAGAGGGTTAGACTGGGGGTTGAGGGGCAGAGAGGGTTAGACTGGGGGATGAGGGGCAGAGAGGGTTAGACTGGGGGATGAGGGGCAGAGAGGGTTAGACTTGGGGATGAGGGGCAGAGAGGTTTAGACTGGGGGATGAGGGGCAGAGAGGGTTAGACTGGGGGATGAGGGGCAGAGAGGGTTAGACTGGGGGATGAGGGGCAGAGAGGGTTAGACTGGGGGATGAGGGGCAGAGAGGGTTAGACTGGGGGATGAGGGGCAGAGAGGGTTAGACTGGGGGATGAGGCGCAGAGAGGGTTAGACTGGGGGATGAGGGGCAGAGAGGGTTAGACTGGGGGATGAGGGGCCGAGAGGGTTAGACTGGGGGATGAGGGGCAGAGAGGGTTAGACTGGGGGATGAGGGGCAGAGAGGGTTAGACTGGGGGATGAGGGGCAGAGGGGGTTAGACTGGGGGATGAGGGGCAGAGAGGGTTATACTGGGGGAGGAGGGGCAGAGAGGGTTAGACTGGGGGATGAGGGGCAGAGAGGGTTATACTGGGGGAGGAGGGGCAGAGAGGGTTAGACTGGGGGAGGAGGGGCAGAGGAAGGAAGGGGTTGTTGTAGAGCCAGTTTCCCCAGGCCTCAGAGGAAGGGGTTGTTGTAGAGCCAGTTTCCCCCAGGCCTCAGAGGAAGGGGTTGTTGTAGAGCCAGTTTCCCCGAGGCCTCAGAGGAAGGGGTTGTTGTAGAGCCAGTTTCCCCAGGCCTGGGAGGAAGGGGTTGTTGTAGAGCCAGTTTCCCCAGGCCTGGGAGGAAGGGGTTGTTGTAGAGCCAGTTTCCCCAGGCCTCAGAGGAAGGGGTTGTTGTAGAGCCAGTTTCCCCCAGGCCTGGGAGGAAGGGGTTGTTGTAGAGCCAGTTTCCCCAGGCCTCAGAGGAAGGGGGTTGTAGAGCCAGTTTCCCCAGGTCTCAGAGGAAGGGGTTATTGTAGAGCCAGTTTCCCTCAGGTCTCAGAGGAAGGGGTTGTTGTAGAGCCAGTTTCCCCCAGGCCTCAGAGGAAGGGGTTGTAGAGCCAGTTTCCCCCAGGCCTCAGAGGAAGGGGTTGTTGTAGAGCCAGTTTCCCTCAGGTCTCAGAGGAAGGGGTTATTGTAGAGCCAGTTTCCCCCAGGCCTCAGAGGAAGGGGTTGTTGTAGAGCCAGTTTCCCCAGGCCTCAGAGGAAGGGGTTGTTGTAGAGCCAGTTTCCCCCAGGCCTGAGAGGAAGGGGTTGTTGTAGAGCCAGTTTCCCCCAGGCCTGAGAGGAAGGGGTTGTAGAGCCAGTTTCCCTCAGGTCTCAGAGGAAGGGGTTATTGTAGAGCCAGTTTCCCCCAGGCCTCAGAGGAAGGGGTTGTTGTAGAGCCAGTTTCCCTCAGGCCTCAGAGGAAGGGGTTATTGTAGAGCCAGTTTCCCCCAGGCCTCAGAGGAAGGGGTTGTTGTAGAGCCAGTTTCCCCAGGCCTCAGAGGAAGGGGTTGTTGTAGAGCCAGTTTCCCTCAGGTCTCAGAGGAAGGGGTTATTGTAGAGCCAGTTTCCCCCAGGCCTCAGAGGAAGGGGTTGTAGAGCCAGTTTCCCCCAGGCCTCAGAGGAAGGGGTTGTAGAGCCAGTTTCCCCCAGGCCTCAGAGGAAGGGGTTGTAGAGCCAGTTTCCCCCAGGCCTGAGAGGAAGGGGTTGTAGAGCCAGTTTCCCCAGGCCTCAGAGGAAGGGGTTGTAGAGCCAGTTTCCCCAGGCCTCAGAGGAAGGGGGTTGTAGAGCCAGTTTCCC
>NW_026279534.1:0-3451 GCF_023373465.1 Oncorhynchus keta
TATATATTAGTGGTTGATTGTTGTATATATTAGTGGTTGATTGTTGTATATATTAGTGGTTGATTGTTGTATATATTAGTGGTTGATTGTTGTATATATTAGTGGTTGGTTGTTGTATATATTAGTGGTTGATTGTTGTATATATTAGTGGTTGATTGTTATATATATTAGTGGTTGATTGTTGTATATATTAGTGGTTGATTTTTGTATATATTAGTGGTTGATTGTTATATATATTAGTGGTTGATTGTTGTATATATTAGTGGTTGATTGTTGTATATATTAGTGGTTGATTGTTGTATATATTAGTGGTTGATTGTTGTATATATTAGTGGTTGTTGTATATATTATGGTGATTGTTGTATATATTAGTGGTTGATTGTTGTATATATTAGTGGTTGATTGTTGTATATATTAGTGGTTGATTGTTATATATATTAGTGGTTGATTGTTGTATATATTAGTGGTTGATTGTTGTATATATTAGTGGTTGATTGTTGTATATATTAGTGGTTGATTGTTGTATATATTAGTGGTTGTTGTATATATTAGTGGTTGATTGTTGTATATATTAGTGGTTGTTGTATATATTAGTGGTTGATTGTTGTATATATTAGTGGTTGATTGTTATATATATTAGTGGTTGATTGTTGTATATATTAGTGGTTGATTGTTGTATATATTAGTGGTTGATTGTTATATATATTAGTGGTTGATTGTTGTATATATTAGTGGTTGATTGTTGTATATATTAGTGGTTGATTGTTGTATATATTAGTGGTTGATTGTTATATATATTAGTGGATTGTTGTATATATTAGTGGTTGATTGTTGTATATATTAGTGGTTGATTGTTGTATATATTAGTGGTTGATTGTTGTATATATTAGTGGTTGATTGTTGTATATATTAGTGTTGATTGTTGTATATATTAGTGATTGTTATATATATTAGTGGTTGATTGTTGTATATATTAGTGGTTGATTGTTGTATATATTAGTGGTTGATTGTTGTATATATTAGTGGTTGATTGTTGTATATATTAGTGGTTGATTGTTATATATATTAGTGATTGTTGTATATATTAGTGGTTGGTTGTTGTATATATTAGTGGTTGATTGTTGTATATATTAGTGGTTGTTGTATATATTAGTGGTTGATTGTTGTATATATTAGTGGTTGATTGTTGTATATATTAGTGGTTGTTGTATATATTAGTGGTTGATTGTTGTATATATTAGTGGTTGATTGTTGTATATATTAGTGGTTGATTGTTGTATATATTAGTGGTTGGTTGTTGTATATATTAGTGGTTGATTGTTATATATATTAGTGGTTGATTGTTGTATATATTAGTGGTTGATTGTTGTATATATTAGTGGTTGATTGTTGTATATATTAGTGGTTGATTGTTGTATATATTAGTGGTTGATTGTTGTATATATTAGTGGTTGATTGTTGTATATATTAGTGGTTGATTGTTGTATATATTAGTGGTTGATTGTTGTATATATTAGTGGTTGATTGTTATATATTAGTGGTTGATTGTTGTATATATTAGTGGTTGATTGTTGTATATATTAGTGGTTGATTGTTATATATATTAGTGGTTGATTGTTGTATATATTAGTGGTTGATTGTTGTATATATTAGTGGTTGGTTGTTGTATATATTAGTGGTTGATTGTTGTATATATTAGTGGTTGGTTGTTGTATATATTAGTGGTTGATTGTTGTATATATTAGTGGTTGATTGTTGTATATATTAGTGGTTGGTTGTTGTATATATTAGTGGTTGATTGTTGTATATATTAGTGGTTGATTGTTGTATATATTAGTGGTTGGTTGTTGTATATATTAGTGGTTGATTGTTGTATATATTAGTGGTTGATTGTTATATATATTAGTGGTTGATTGTTGTATATATTAGTGGTTGATTGTTGTATATATTAGTGGTTGATTGTTGTATATATTAGTGGTTGATTGTTGTATATATTAGTGGTTGATTGTTGTATATATTAGTGGTTGATTGTTGTATATATTAGTGGTTGATTGTTGTATATATTAGTGATTGTTTTATATATTAGTGATTGTTTGTATATATTAGTGGTTGGTTGTTGTATATATTAGTGGGTGGTTGTTGTATATATTAGTGGTTGATTGTTGTATATATTAGTGGTTGATTGTTGTATATATTAGTGGTTGATTGTTGTATATATTAGTGGTTGATTGTTGTATATATTAGTGGTTGTTGTATATATTAGTGATTGGTTGTTGTATATATTAGTGGTTGTTGTATATATTAGTGGTTGCTGTATATATTAGTGGTTGTTTTATATATTAGTGGTTGTTTATATATTAGTGGTTGGTTGTTGTATATATTATGGGTGGTTGTTGTATATATTAGTGGTTGTTTTATATATTAGTGGTTGATTGTTGTATATATTAGTGATTGTTGTATATATTAGTGGTTGTTTTATATATTAGTGGTTGGTTGTTGTATATATTAGTGGGTGGTTGTTGTATATATTAGTGGTTGTTGTATATATTAGTGATTGTTGCATATATGTGGTTGATTGTCTGTATATATTAGTGGTTGGTTGTTGTATATATTGAGTGGTTGATTGTTTAGTATATTATGTAGTGGTTGGTCGTTGTATATATTAGTGGTTGATTGTTATATATATTAGTGGTTGATTGTTGTATATATTAGTGGTTGATTGTTGTATATATTAGTGGTTGATTGTTGTATATATTAGTGGTTGATTGTTGATATATTAGTGGTTGGTTGTTGTATATATAGTGGTTGATTGTTGTATATATTAGTGGTTGATTGTTGTATATATTAGTGATTGTTGTATATATTAGTGGCTGATTGTTATATATATTAGTGGTTGATTGTATATATTAGTGGTTGTTGTATATATTAGTGGTTGTTGTATATATTAGTGGTTGATTGTTGTATATATTAGTGGTTGATTGCTATATATTAGTGGTTGATTGTTGTATATATTAGTGGTTGATTGTTATATATATTAGTGGTTGATTGTTGTATATATTAGTGGTTGTTGTATATATTAGTGGTTGATTGTTGTATATATTAGTGGTTGATTGTATTATATTAGTGGTTGATTGTTATATATTAGTGGTTGGTTGTTGTATATATTAGTGGTTGATTGTTATATATATAGTGGTTGATTGTATATATTAGTGGTTGTTGTATATATTAGTGGTTGATTGTTGTATATATTAGTGGTTGATTGTATATATTAGTGGTTATTGTTGATATATGTGGTTGTGTATATATTAGTGGTTGGTTGTTGATATATTAGTGGTTGATTGTTATATATATTAGTGGTTGGTTGTTGTATATATTAGTGGTTGATTGTTGTATATATTAGTGGTTGGTTGTTATATATATTAGTGGTTGGTTGTTGTATATATTAGTGGTT
>NW_026279535.1:0-7500 GCF_023373465.1 Oncorhynchus keta
AGACAGACAGACAGAGAGCGAGACAGACAGACAGACAGACAGAGAGCAGACACAGTGACACAGACAGAGACAGACAGACAGACAGACAGACAGAGAGCGAGACAGACAGACAGACAGACAGACAGACAGACAGACAGACAGACAGACAGAGAGCAGAGACAGAGACAGACAGACAGAGGACAGAGAGCAGACAGACAGAGAGACACAGACAGACAGACACAGACAGACAGACAGACAGACAGACAGAGAGCGAGACAGACAGACAGAGAGCGAGAGACAGACAGACAGAGAGCGAGACAGACAGACAGAGAGAGCTTAGACAGACCGACAGAGAGCGAGACAGACACAGACAGAGCGAGACAGACAGACAGACAGAGACCGCCAGAGAGCGCCTAGACAGACAGACAGAGAGCAGACAGACAGAGAGGGAGACAGACCGACAGAGAGCGAGACAGAGAGCAGACAGAGAGCGAGACAGACAGACAGACAGACAGACAGAGAGGAGACAGACAGACAGAGAGAGGAGACAGACAGACAGAGAGGAGACAGACAGAGAGACAGACAGAGACAGACAGACACAGACAGACAGGGAGACACAGACAGACAGACAGACAGAGAGGAGACAGACAGAGAGCGAGACAGATCAGACAGAGAGCGAGACAGACAGACAGAGAGCGAGACAGAGCAGACAGACCCGACAGAGAGCGAGACAGACAGACAGAGAGCGAGACAGAGCGAGACAGACAGACAGAGAGCGAGACAGACAGACAGACCCGACAGAGAGCGAGACAGACAGACAGAGAGCAGACCGACAGAGAGAGAGAGAGCGAGACAGACCGACAGAGAGCGAGACAGACAGACAGAGACAGACAGAGAGGAGACAGACAGACAGACAGACAGAGAGGGAGACAGACAGACAGAGAGGGAGACAGACAGACCGACAGAGAGCGAGACAGACAGACAGACAGAGAGCGAGACAGACAGACAGAGAGCAGACAGAGGGAGACAGAGAGCAGAGACAGACAGACAGAGAGCGAGACAGACAGACAGAGAGGGAGACAGACAGACAGACAGACAGAGACAGACAGCAGACAGACAGACAGAGAGCAGACAGACAGGGAGCAGACAGACAGACAGAGAGCGAGACAGACAGACAGAGAGCGAGACAGACAGACAGAGAGCGAGACAGACAGACAGAGAGCGAGACAGAGAGACAGAGAGACAGAGAGAGAGAGGAGACGAGACAGAGAGCGAGACAGAGAGCGAGACAGACAGACAGAGACAGAGATTATGACAGACAGACAGACAGACAGGAGACAGACAGACAGAGACAGACAGACAGACAGAGAGCGAGACAGACAGACAGAGACAGACAGAGACAGACAGACAGAGAGCAGAGAGGGAGACAGACAGACAGAGAGGGAGACAGACAGACAGACAGAGAGCAGGGAGAGACAGGGAGACAGACAGAGAGCGAGACAGACCGACAGAGAGCGAGACAGACCGACAGAGAGCGAGACAGACCGACAGAGAGACAGACAGAGAGCAAGACAGACAGACAGAGAGCGAGACAGACAGACAGAGAGCGAGACAGACAGACAGACAGACAGAGAGCGAGACAGACAGACAGACAGAGAGACAGAGACAGGAGACAGACAGACAGAGAGCGAGACAGACAGAGAGGATAGACAGACAGACAGACAGACAGACAGACAGACAGACAGACAGACAGAGAGCGAGACAGACAGACAGACAGACAGACAGACAGACAGACAGACAGACAGACAGACAGACAGAGAGCGAGACAGGCAGACAGACAGAGAGGACAGACAGAGCAGACAGAGAGACAGACAGACAGAGACAGACAGACAGAGAGCAGACAGACAGAGCAGACAGACAGACAGAGACGAGACAGACAGAGAGCCAGAGACAGACAGACAGACAGACAGAGAGAGCGAGACAGACAGACAGACAGAGGAGAGACAGACAGACAGACAGACAGACAGACAGAGAGGAGACAGACAGACAGAGAGCAGAGACAGACAAAGATACAGACAGACAGACAGACAGACAGAGAGGAGACAGACAGACAGAGACAGACAGACAGACAGACAGGAGACAGACAGACAGAGAGGAGACAGACAGACAGAGAGGAGACAGACAGACAGACAGAGCAGACAGACAGACAGAGAGCGAGACAGACAGACAGAGAGGGAGACAGACCGACAGAGAGGAGACAGACAGACAGAGAGCAGACAGACAGACAGAGAGCGAGACAGAGACAGAGAGCGAGACAGACAGACAGAGAGGGAGACAGACCGACAGACAGAGAGCGAGACAGACCGACAGACAGAGACAGCAGACAGAGGAGACAGACAGACAGACCAGAGGAGGGAGACAGAGAGCGAGACAGACAGACAGAGAGCGAGACAGAGAGAGACAGACAGACAGACAGAGAGACGAGACAGACAGACAGACAGGAGACAGAGAGCGAGACAGACAGACAGACAGACAGAGAGCAGACAGACAGACAGACAGACAGAGAGTGAGACAGACAGACAGAGAGGGACATTTATATACAGACAGACAGACAGAGCGAGACAGACAGAGAGACAGACAGACAGACAGACAGACAGACAGACAGACAGAGAGACAGAGACAGACAGACAGACAGAGAGGGACAGACAGACAGACAGACAGAGAGCAGAGAGACAGACAGACAGAGAGCGAGACAGACAGAGGAGGGAGACAGAGAGGAGACAGACACAGAGAGGGAGACAGAGAGCGAGACAGACGACAGAGAGGAGACAGACCGACAGAGAGCGAGACAGACCGACAGAGAGCGAGACAGACCGACAGAGAGCGAGACAGACCGACAGAGAGCGAGACAGACCGACAGAGAGCGAGACAGACCGACAGAGAGCGAGACAGACAGACAGAGAGCGAGACAGACAGATAGACAGACAGACAGAGAGCGAGACAGACAGAGAGCGAGACAGACAGACAGACAGAGAGCGAGACAGACAGACAGACAGAGAGCAGAGAGGAGACAGACAGACAGACAGACAGAGAGCGAGACAGACAGACAGACAGACAGAGAGCGAGACAGACAGACAGACAGACAGCGAGACGAGACAGACAGACAGAGACAGACAGACAGACAGACAGAGAGCGAGACAGGGAGACAGACAGACAGAGAGCGAGACAGACAGACAGACAGAGAGCGAGAGGGAGACAGACAGACAGAGCCAGACAGACAGAGAGACAGACAGACAGACAGACAGACAGAGAGCGAGACAGACCGAAACAGAGAGGAGACAGACACAGAGACAGACAGACCGACAGAGAGCGAGACAGACAGACAGAGAGCGAGACAGACCGACAGAGAGGAGACAGACAGACAGACAGACAGACAGACAGACAGACAGAGAGACAGACAGACAGACAGAGAGCGACAGACAGAGAGACAGAGAGGAGACAGGAGACAGAGACAGACAGAGAGACAGACAGACAGACAGAGAGGAAGAGACAGACAGACAGACAGACAGGCAGACAGAGACAGACAGGAGACAGGAGATTGGTGAGGGAGATATAGACAGTGGAGACAGACAGACAGAGAGCAGACAGACAGACAGACAGAGACAGACAGACAGACAGAGAGGGAGACAGAGACAGAGAGATAGACAGACAGACAGGAGAGACAGACAGACAGACAGAGAGGAGACAGACAGACAGAGAGGAGACAGACCAGACATGAGAGGGAGACAGACAGACAGAGAGGAGAGACAGACAGAGAGCAGACAGACAGAGAGAGGAGACAGACCGACAGAGAGGGAGACAGACAGACAGACAGAGACAGACAGACAGACAGAGAGGAGACAGACCAGACAGAGAGCAGACAGACAGAGAGCGAGACAGACAGACAGACGAGACAGACAGACAGAGAGCAGACAGACAGATGACAGACAGAGAGACAGACAGACAGACAGAGAGAGACAGACCGACAGAGACAGACAGACAGACAGACCGAGACAGACAGACAGAGAGCGAGACAGACAGACAGACAGACAGACAGAGAGCGAGACAGACCGACAGACAGAGCAGAGACAGACAGAGAGCAGACAGAGAGCGAGACAGACAGACAGACAGAGAGCGAGACAGACAGACAGACAGAGAGACAGACAGACAGACAGAGAGCGAGACAGACAGACAGAGACAGAGAGACAGAGACAGACAGACAGACAGAGAGACCAGACAGAGAGCGAGACAGACAGAGAGCTAGACCGACAGAGAGCGAGACAGACCGACAGAGAGCGAGACAGACCGACAGAGAGCGAGACACCAGACAGAGAGCGAGACAGACAGACAGACAGAGAGCGAGACAGACCAGACAGAGAGAGACAGAGACAGACAGACAGAGAGCGAGACAGACAGACAGACAGACAGAGAGTTTGTGACAGACAGACAGACAGACAGACAGACAGACAGACAGAGAGCGAGACAGACAGAGAGCGAGACAGACAGACAGACAGAGAGCGAGACAGACCAGACAGAGAGCGAGACAGACCAGACAGAGAGCGAGACAGACCGACAGAGAGCGAGAGAGACCGACAGAGAGCGAGACAGACCGACAGAGAGCGAGACAGACCGACAGAGAGCGAGACAGACCGACAGAGCGAGCAGAGACAGAGCTGACAGAGAGCGAGACAGACAGACAGAGAGTTGAGACAGAGAGCAGACAGAGAGCAGAGACAGACAGACAGAGAGCGAGACAGACAGACAGACAGAGAGCAGAGAGACAGACAGACAGACAGACAGAGACAGAGAGACAGACAGTTAGACAGACAGACAGACAGACAGACAGACAGACAGACAGACAGACAGAGACAGACAGGGACAGAGAGCGAGACAGACCGACAGAGCAGAGAGCAGAGACAGACAGACAGACAGAGCAGACAGACAGAGAGCGAGACAGAGACAGACAGACAGACAGAGAGCGAGATTAGACAGACAGACCGACAGAGAGCAGAGAGCGAGACAGACCGACAGAGAGCGAGACAGACCGACAGAGAGGACAGACCGACAGAGAGCGAGGACCGACAGAGAGCGAGACAGACCGACAGAGAGCGAGAGATGACAGACAGACAGACAGGAGAGCGAGACAGACAGACGACAGAGAGCGAGACAGACAGACAGAGAGCGACCGACAGACCGACAGAGAGCATGCAGACGCAGCAGACCGCATCACACAGGAGAGACAGACAGACAGACCGACAGACAGAGAGCGAGACAGACAGACAGACAGAGAGCGAGACAGACCGACAGAGAGCAGACAGACAGAGACAGACCGACAGACAGAGATAAAGAGACAGACCGAGACAGACAGACAGAGAGCCTAGACAGACAGACCGATTAGTAGAGCGAGACAGACCGACAGAGAGGAGAGAGGGAGACAGACAGAGAGGAGACAGACAGACAGACAGACAGAGCAGGAGAGACAGACAGACAGAGAGACAGACAGACAGACAGACAGACAGAGACAGAGGAGAGACAGACAGAGGAAGACAGGCCAGACAGACAGAGAGGAGACAGACAGACAGACAGACAGACAGACAGAGAGCGAGACAGACAGAGAGCGAGACAGACACAGATGGAGACAGACAGACAGACAGACAGACAGACAGACAGAGACAGCGAGACAGACAGACAGACAGAGAGGGAGACAGACAGACAGACAGAGACAGACAGACAGACAGAGAGGAGACAGACCGACAGAGACAGACAGACAGACAGACCGATACAGAGAGGGAGACAGACCGACAGAGAGCAGAGACAGATAGACAGACAGACAGACAGACAGACCGACAGAGAGCGAGACAGACAGACCGACAGACAGCGAGACAGAGACAGACAGAGAGCGAGACAGACCGACAGACAGAGAGCGAGACAGACAGACGACAGAGAGACAGACAGACAGAGAGACAGACCAGACAGAGAGCGAGACAGACCGACAGAGAGACAGACAGACAGAGAGCAGACAGTAGACAGAGAGCGAGACAGACAGACAGACAGAGAGCAGACAGACAGACAGACAGAGAGCGAGACAGACAGACAGAGAGCGAGACAGACAGACAGAGAGCGACAGACAGACAGACAGACAGAGAGGAGACAGACGGGGTGAGATAGACAGAGCGAGACAGACAGTTAGACAGACAGACAGACAGACAGACAGAGCGAGGAGACAGAGAGCGAGACAGGACAGAGAGCAGACAGACAGACAGACAGACAGAGAGGGAGACAGACCGACAGAGAGAGCAGAGACAGAGACAGACCGACAGAGAGCGAGAGACAGAGACAGTAGAGAGCGAGACAGGACCGACAGAGAGCGAGACAGCGACAGAGGAGCAGACCAGACAGAGAGCGAGACAGACAGACAGACAGAGAGAGAGCAGAGACAGACAGAGAGCGAGACAGACAGACAGACAGACAGAGAGCGAGACAGAGACCGACAGAGAGCGAGACAGACAGACGACAGAGAGCGAGAGCAGACCGACAGAGAGCGAGACAGACAGACAGAGAGCAGACAGACAGACAGACAGACAGAGAGCAGACAGACAGACCAGACAGAGAGCGAGACAGACCGACAGAGAGCCGAGACAGACCGACAGAGAGCGAGACAGACCCGACAGAGAGCGAGACAGACCGACAGAGAGCGTAGACAGACCGGACAGAGAGCGAGACAGACCGACAGAGAGCGAGACAGACCGACAGAGAGCGAGACAGACCGACAGAGAGCGAGACAGACCGACAGAGAGCGAGACAGACCGACAGAGAGCGAGACAGAGAGCAGACAGACAGACAGACAGACAGCGAGACAGACAGACAGACAGACAGAGAGACAGAGACAGACAGACAGACAGACAGAGAGCGAGACAGACAGACAGACAGACAGAGAGACAGACAGACAGACAGAGAGCAGAGAGGGAGACAGAGAGAGGAGACAGACAGACAGACAGACAGAGAGCGAGAGACAGACAGACAGACAGACAGACAGACAGACAGACAGAGAGATAGAGACAGACAGACAGACAGACAGAGAGCCAGACGGGATAGAGAGCGAGATGACAGACAGAGAGCGAGACAGACAGACCGACAGAGAGCGAGACAGACCGATGAGAGCGAGACAGACCGACAGAGAGCGAGACAGACCGACAGAGAGCGAGACAGACCGACAGAGAGCGAGACAGACCAGGAGACAGACAGAGCGAGAGACAGACCCGACAGAGAGCGAGACAGAGAGCAGACAGAGAGCCAGACAGAGAGCGAGACAGACAGACAGACAGACAGAGAGCGAGACAGACAGACAGACAGCGAGACAGACAGACAGACAGAGAGCGAGACAGACAGACAGACAGATAGGGAGACAGACGGTCTGCGAGACAGAGAGACAGACAGTTAGACAGACAGACACAGCATCGCAGACAGAGAGGGGAGACAGAG
>NW_026279536.1:0-952 GCF_023373465.1 Oncorhynchus keta
TCTGGTATTGATTCCATGAGCATTATAAAGGAGCCAGAACCAGAAAGAAAAGAGGGAAGAGCTGAGAGAAAGAGAATATGTATCTAGTCTATTGACTGGTGAAAAGAAAGATCTGGGAGGCAGACTCAGGGGGGGATTAGAACATATGAACTCAGTGGTAACTACCCCTACCACCCTCAACCCACCCTGGGGAATAACTCAGTGGTAACTACCCCTACCACCCTCAACCCACCCTGGGGAATAACTCAGTGGTAACTACCCCTGGTACCCTCAACCCACCCTGGGGAATAACTCAGTGGTAACTACCCCTGGTACCCTCAACCCACTCTGGTGAATAACTCAGTGGTAACTACCCCTACCACCCTCAACCCACCCTGGGGAATAACTCAGTGGTAACTACCCCTGGTACCCTCAACCCACCCTGGTGAATAACTCAGTGGTAACTACCCCTACCACCCTCAACCCACCCTGGTGAATAACTCAGTGGTAACTACCCCTACCACCCTCAACCCACCCTGGGGAATAACTCAGTGGTAACTACCCCTACCACCCTCAACCCACCCTGGGGAATAACTCAGTGGTAACTACCCCTACCACCCTCAACCCACCCTGGGGAATAACTCAGTGGTAACTACCCCTGGTACCCTCAACCCACCCTGGGGAATAACTCAGTGGTAACTACCCCTGGTACCCTCAACCCACCCTGGTGAATAACTCAGTGGTAACTACCCCTACCACCCTCAACCCACCCTGGTGAATAACTCAGTGGTAACTACCCCTACCATCCTCAACCCACCCTGGGGAATAACTCAGTGGTAACTACCCCTACCACCCTCAACCCACCCTGGGGAATAACTCAGTGGTAACTACCCCTGGTACCCTCAACCCACCCTGGGGAATAACTCAGTGGTAACTACCCCTACCACCCTCAACCCACCCTGGGGAATAACTC